>NC_057715.1:2744640-2775273 GCF_004010195.1 Chiloscyllium plagiosum | reverse complement strand
GACATGGCAGTGATGGGCATGGCAGGGATGGGTATGGCAGGGATGGTCATGGCAGGGATGGACATGGCAGGGATGGACATGGCAGGGATGGTCATGGCAGGGATGGGTAAGGGATGGTCATGGCAGGAATGGGTATGGCAGGGATGACATGGCAGGGATGGTCATGGCAATTATGGACATGGCAGTGATGGGTATGGCAGTGATGGGTATGGCAGGAATGGTCATGGCAGGGATGGACATGGCAGGGATGGACATGGCAGGGATGGACATGGCAGGGGTGGACATGGCAGGGGTGGACATGGCAGGGATGGGTATGGCAGGAATTGGTAAGGGATGGACATGGCAGGGATGGTCATGGCAGGGATGGACATGGCAGGGATGGACATGGCAGGGGTGGACATGGCAGGCGTGGACATGGCAGGCGTGGACATGGCAGGCGTGGACATGGCAGGGGTGGACATGGCAGGGATGGGTCTGGCAGGGATGGGTCTGGCAGGGATGGACATGGCAGGGATGGACATGGCAGGGATTGTCAGTGGCACAATTATGGTGCCTAGGATTTGGACCTAGTGCCAGTAAAGGTTTCACTGTCTCATTTCTCATTCCCTCCAGAGATGCATATGTCCTGCAAATCTCAGCTGGTTGCCATCACTGTCTCATCTTTTTTTAAAATTTATTTATTTTAGTGGGATATGGACACCGCTGACTGGGCCAGCATTAATAGCCCATCCCTTGCTCACTTGAGACAGTGGTGGTGAGCTGGCTCTTTGAACCGGTGCAGAAAACTTGCTGTGGGTTGACCCACAATGCCATTCGGGAGGGAGTTGCAGGAATTTGACCCAGTAACACTAAAGGAACAGTGATGGAGTATTTCAAAGTCAGGGAGGTGAGTGGCTTGGAGGGGAACAGGAAGGTGGTGGTGTTCCCATATATGTTCTGACCTTATCCTTCTAGTTGGAAGTGATTATGGGTTTGGAAGGTCCTATCTGAGCATCTTTGGTGAATCTCCCAAACGTTCTTCATGTAGGGTTCCTCTGACTGACACACGTGCAGTTACCCAAATCCCTTTCACTCCAGCATTACCTCTCAAACCGTCTCACAATGATTCAACATTTACTTCAATTTTTTTCCCTAAAACTCCTGGGTTTTTTTTCTCTTTTAACATTTTCTTCTATTAATTTCGAGAGGGCTAGAATACAAGAGCGAGGATGTACACTGAGGCTGTATAAGGCTCTGGTCAGAGAGTATTTGGAATATCGTGAGTAATATTGGGCCCTGTATCTAAGGAAGGATGTGTTGGTAATGAACGGGTCCAGAGGAAGTTTCCGAGAATGATCCTTGAGAGGAAGGGTTTGTCATTTGAAGAGCGGTTGAAGATTCTGGGTGTGTACCCAATGGGGTTAGAAGGATTCAGGAGAATCTACAGAGTGCAGAGAGGCCTGGCTAGAGTGGATATGGAGATGATGTTTCCATGAGTAGGAGGGACTAGAACCCAAGGGCACAGCCTCAGAGTAAAGGCATGATCCTTTAGAAATGAGATGATATGGATCTTCTTCAGCCACAGGATTGTTAATAATGTGGAACTCATTGCTGGAGAAGACTGTGGAGGCCAAGTCATTGTGTGTATTTCAGACAAAGATATAGGTGGGTAAGCAGGGTAAGGGTGAAGGCAGGGGAAGGAGGCTGAGGAACATACCAGCTATGATCGAATGGTGGAGAAGATGGGTTGAATGGCTTAATTCTGTTCCTATTTCTTATACAGGATATAAGATACCCTATATAAGATATAGCATATAAGACTGAGAATAAGATCCTCAGCAATCATTTTACTCTACGCACTTATAACTTTCTTGCTTCTTTCAAAAGCTAAGCAAAGGTAAAAAAAAAAACTCGGGATAGACCTGCAGCTCAAACTACAGTGTCCACCATGGAGGAGGATGTCCTGCGGATTGGCAGGGTGTCACAAGCCATGGGCTGGCCCAACACCTATGAACTATTGTTTTCTTTTTGTAAGGTGACATGGATAATGGAAAAAGGGTACACAGCTGTGGGGAACCTTGCAGTCCTCTGACGGAGCCTCCTCTCAACTTGCCTCCACTCCAATGAGGGAGGATGCCACTGTGCAACTGCTGATGCGATAACGTTTGTCAGGGCCCTCAGAAACTTCAAATGCAGAGGGTTGCACAGTGGCTCAGTGGTTAGCTGTGCTGTCTCATTATACCAGGGGCCTGGATTCGATTCCATCCTCAGGCAGCTGTCTGATTGGGGCTTGCACGTTCTCCCCATGTCTGTGTAGATCCCCTCCGGATGCTTCACTTGCTTCCCACAGTCCAAAGGTTAAATGGACTGGCTAAGGGAAATGCAGGGGTAGGGCGAGGGATTGGTCTGGATGTGATGTTCTTCAAAGGGTCAATGGGCTGAATGGCCTGCTCCTACACTGTAGGGATTCTATGATCATGCACATTTTGTATTTTCAGAGCAGGAAATCAAGTGCCTAGCGATGCTGAAGCCACAGTGCCTATATCATGTATGGTTTATAATAGACGTGAAAATTACTTACTAGCATTACAAGGGGATTCACTTTCACATGTGTAGAAATGTTCCTTATGTTATAATAATCTTTATTTCAATAAAAGGAGTTGTACTCGTTCTCCTAGCCTCTGCTTTGTTGTTCTTGTAAACAAGGTGCCAGTCAGTTAAGGCAATGTACTTGAAGGCAGCTCACTATGATATCCTGAATCTGTCTCCTGCAAATTCTGGAGGGAGCTGGAGGCAAACAAGTTCAATGTTGTAGTAGCTATGACACCCCCTGGGGATACATGACTACCTCATCCTCTCAATAGAAGATAATAGGTGTCAGCCAGAATACCCCGAGCTTCCTGAAGCACAGTCACTCTGTCATGTTTCGAGGTCCTTTAAACCTGATGCTGGGCTGGAGGTTTCCATCTCTGCTGTCTGTCCTGTGGAACAGTTTGTGCATTATGGCTGTCCTTGTTATTGCTGCTCCTAGTTTGAATCATGGAGTCCCCACAGTGTGGAAGCAGGCCATTCGACTCATCAAGTCCACACCGACCCTCTTTACAGCATCCCACCTAGACCCACCTCATCCCTGTAACCCTGCATTTCCCATGGCGAACGCATCTAGCCTGCACAACCCTGGACACTGTGCGCAATTTAGCATGGCCAATCCATCCAACTTGCACATCCTTGGGCTGTGGGAGGAAACCGGAGCACCCGGAGGAAACCTGTACAGACACGGGGAGAATGTGCAAACTCCACACAGTCATCTGAGGGTAGGATGGAACCCATGTCCCTGGCACTGTGAGGGAGCAGTGGTAACCATTGAGCCACCATTTGCTTGTTAATATTGCTCCTCCTTAGAACCCCAAGTGACCACTATATACCGTCTTTCCATGCTGCAGGGAAGGATAATGATAAGGAAGATGAGATATTGCAAGGCACTTGGAAGGGAATGCAAAAGCTGCAAACTGAGCCTCAGATTTCAGGTTGCCAGAACAAATCCTGTACGTGCATGCCTTTTGTGGAAGTTCATTCAAGCTTGTAATTTTAGTCTCTAAAGCCTTCCCAATACCGATATGGCAATGACCTTCCTGTCACACCTCCTCCAGGTATGCCCACATTGAAGAAGTTCTGCTCCTTTCTACCCAACCAACACTTTTCCAGCTACAATCAGTTCTGAAGAAGGATCACTGGACCCAAAACGTTAACTCCATTTCTCTCTCCACAGATGCTACCAGACCTGCTGTGTTTCTCCAGAAACTTCTGTTCTTGTTTAAAAAAGAGAAGCAGGCCAATGATTACACCATGTCCTTGTGTATGGGAAGAATCACAATGGCTTCATATGTGCATCTGCTATTGGGGAAAGCTCACTGGTACAAAGAGAGACTTTTCACTAATTTGCCTCTAAACAGAAGCGGCTATGCCTTAGTTTTGCCATTTTTACAATTGACTAACTTCGTTGATAGCTGACATGCACAGAAAACCAATCAGCCCTGAATAATCATTTTTGTAAAAAAAAGAGATGCTGGAAATCTGGAAATCTGGAAATTAAATGTTTGAAATACTCTTCGGGCACTTCTCTCCACTTCACCTGATGATGGGGCAGAGATCTGAAAGCTTGTGATTTGAAATAAACCTGTTGGACTATAACCTGGTGACTTCTGACCACCCCAGTCCAATACTGACAGCAAGTGCTTTAATGTGTACAGTGAATAAGAGTGAAGTTTTGGGTTTGGTCCCAACTGGAATGGAAGAACCTGTTTTATGGTCTCCATTTATCGGCAGACTTGCTGACTAATTCCAAAAACCAACTATTCCAAGACCAATCTAACAATACCGCACTTCGATCCAGAAAATGGGCTAAACTGGCCCAGCAACAAGTCGTCCTTCAATAATCTTGATGTGGAGATGCCAGTGTTGGACTGGGGTGGATAAAGTTAAAAATCACACAACACCAGGTTATAGTCCAACAGGTTTAATTGGAAGTAAAAACTTTCGGTATCCTATGATCCTGCCCCACTAGCTCCCTGACAAAGGAGCAGCAATCCGAAAGCTAATGCTTCAAATAAACCTGTTGGACTATAACCTGGTGTTGTGTGATTTTTAATTTCAATAATGTGCCCCTCTCCTATCCCTGGTGTTGTATGATTTTTAACTTCAATAGTATTCCCCTCTCCTCCCACAGTTTTCCTGCACGGGAGGGGGGGGGGGAGAAAGGTGATATATACACTATCTTCAGGCTTTGCTACTCAAATGTACAGTATCGGTGAGGAAAATGCAGAGAAGCTTCAGTGAGATTAGGACAGGCTGACTGAGTGGACGAATGCATGGCAGATGCAGAATAATGTGGATAAAAGGGAAGTCAGCTACTTTGGAAACAGAAACACGAAGGCGGATTATTATCTGAATGGCTATAAACTGAGGAAGTGGAATATGCAACAGGATCTGGCTGTGCTTGTACATGCAAATGCAGTGACTGGCAAAGAAGGTAAATTGTTGTGTTTGCCTGCATACCCACAGGATTTGAGTACAACAGCAGGGAGGTCTTGCTGTAATTATACAAGGCCTTGGCGAAATCACATCTGAACTATGAATGCAGTCTTGGTCTCCATTTGTGAGGAAGGATGATCTCACTATAAAGGAGGTGCAGTGAAAATTTACCAGACTGGTTCCTGGCATGGCGTGACTGGGGTATAAGGAGAGGTTGAATCGGTTAGGATTATATTAATTGAAGATCAGAAGAATGAGAGGAGATCTCATAGAAACCTATAAAACTCTAACAGGCCGAGACAGGGTAGATGCCGGGAGGATGTTCCTGATAACTGCAGAGTCCAGAACTAAGGGTTATAGTATAAGGACTATTCAGGGATGAGGTGAAGAGAAATGTCTTGACCCAGGAAGTGGTGATTCTCTGGAATTTGCTCCTACAGAAAGTAGTTAAGACCAAAACATTGTATGACTTTAAAAATGAGTTGGAAATAGCAACTGGGGCTAAAGGGATCAAAAGATATTTGGGAAATGCAGGAGCGCAGGCTATTTGGAGTTAGATAATCAGCCATGATCAGAGTAACTGGTAGAGCAAGCCCAAAGGGATAAACCACCTGCTCCTCTCCTCTTCTATGTTTCTATGAGATCAGCTTCTTGACCTTTTTTTCGCTCACTCTGTTCAGTTTAATGTTTGTGACAGGAGCAGATACCTTTCCTGTTTTTAACAAGATATATTACACAAGAGAAACTTACTTTCCCTTAAATAAAACAAAGAACTGCAGATGCTGGAAACCTAAACCAAAAACAGAAATTACTGGAGAAACTCAGCAGCTCTGGCAATACCTATGGAGAGAAAATAGAGTTAATATTTTGAGTCCAGCAACGCTTCTTCAAAACTTCCTTTTCCTTGTTATCCAGAGTTGGGACACCTGTGCCTATCTTCATACATGTTGTTCTACTATAACGCATGTTTCCTTAAAGCTATTTCGCTATAACATGATTGGTGAACTGCGGGTAATGTTTCTATAGCACAAACTTTCAAAGCACATATTGGTTATAATGGAATTCTGGCTCCATTAGTTTAAATGATGCTGCTATTGTGCAATTTTCTTATAACATGGGGTTGCACGAGAACGGAACTACTGCATTATAGCAGAACTGACCGTACAAGAAAACGATTCAGTGATAGCACCTTTCCTTCCATTGAAAGGCTGTGTTTCGGTTCCCACTTGTGTTTTGAACACATGCTCTTGTGCTACGTTGCTGGAGGTGCTATCTTTTGAGTAAGACATTTCAAGGAGGTTCTTTCTACTTTCAGGATGTAAAGAAGTCTTTCAAATTTTGAAGTCGTGTTGCTGGAGTGACTTTCCCCATTGCCTTAACATTTTCATCCTTCAACCAACTTCATGGAATCATTGAAAGGCAAAATGAGAATGACTTCGGCAGACATCAATGTTGCATTTGACAGAGTGTGTCAACAAGGAACCCTTACAATACTGCAGTCAAGGGCAATGAGGCTGAAAAATCTCTGCTGGTTGGAGTCATAGCTGGCACAAAGGAAGATGGTTGTGGGTTATTGAAGGCCAGTCATCTCAGCTCCAGGACATCGCTGCAGGAGTTCGTTAGAGTAGTGTCCGAGGCCCAACAACCTTCATCTCCTTCATCAATGACTGCCCCTCCTTCAGAAGGGGGGGGGGATGTTTGCTAATGATTGCACATTAAAAAATGCCATTTGTGACTCCTCAGGTACTGAAGTAGCCCATGAATAAATGTAGCAAGACTTGGACAATTTCCAGGTTTGGTCTGACAAGTTTCTATTGACATTCATGCTGCACAAATACCAGGCAAATACCATCTCAAAAAAGAAAATATCTAACTGTTGCCCCTTGACATTTGTTGACATTACAATTGCTGAATTCCTCACAATCAAGTGGTTACCATTAACTAGAAATGAATTGGACTGGCCATGTAAATACTCTGGTTACAAGACCAGGTAGAGGATAGGAATCCTGTGGTGAGCAACTGTTTAGAGAGAGCAGATTTCAGACTGAATTGAGAAGGAACTCCTTCACCCAGAGGGTTGTTAATCTATGGAATTCCCTGCCCAGTGAAGTAGTTGATGCCACTTCAATAAATGTTTTTCAAGCTAAGGTAGTTTTTTAAAAAACAATAAAGGAATTAAGGGATACAGTGAGAGTGCGGATAAGTGGATCCGAGTCCACGAAAAGATCAGCCATGATCTTATTGAATGGCGGAGCAGGCCTGAAGGGCCAGACGGCCCACTCCTGCTCCTAATGCTTATGTTCCAAAGCCTGCACATGAAACACAAGGCATAATTCAGAAGTGTGATGGAATACACTGCACTTGCCTGCAATGGGTGCAGCTCCAAAAACACTCAAGAAACTTGACACATCCAAGACAAAGTAGTCCATGTGATAAGCACCACATCCACAAACATCTACTCCCTCTATCGCTAGTGATTACAGCAGCAGTGTGGACCATCCCTGTAAAAATTCATCAAGTCTTCTTAAACAGAATCTCTGAACCCACCAGCACTTCCATCAGGAAGGACAAGGGCAGCAGATGCATAGGAACATCATCCCCTGCTAGTTCCCTTCCAAGCCACTCACCATCCAGACTTGGAAATATATCACCATTCCTTCAGTGTCATTGAGTCAATATCATGGATTGCGACTGCTGCAGTTCATAAAGGAAGCTCCCCACCACCTTATCAAGAATACTTACAAGTGGGCAGTAAATCCTGACCCAGCCTTGAAGGCCACCTTCCATGAACGAATGATACAAGAAATTATGTCAGTTGGTCATTGTTGTTCTTGGGAACTTGCTGCACATAAATATGATGGCCAGCTTCCTGTTTTCGAACAATGACATGCTGCAGTAATCAATTGGCAATGAAGAGCTTTGCAACTTCCAGAGCTAGTGAAAGACACAATTACAAGTTTTTACTGATTGGGGAGGAACTGAACAGGGAGGAGATTATATACTCGGATAGATTTGCCAATGACAGTATAAATACTGGGATGGAATCGGGAACACAAGAACTAGGAACAGTATGTCATTCAACCCCTAAAACAAATTCCACCATTTGACTTAATCATGGCTGATCTTATCTTGGCTGCAACTCCAGTTTCCTGCCTGCTTTCCACAACTCTTCAACCTGTTAGGAATTCAAAATCTGTCTGTCTATCTCATCCTTAAATTCACTCAGTGCCTTAGATTCACTCTCCTAATTTCTGTTTTAAATCTGGCCCCTTCCCCTCCAATCCTAAAATGATGAAGAGGTGAATGTGATACAGGCACTATTGTATTTTGTGATATTACACACTCAGGTCAGGTCTCATTTCACGGTACACAGCACATTGTTTTAGGGCTCTGGCCACGTTGAAAGAACCTAAAACATTTGAATACAGCAGAGAGAAGCCGCAAGATGAGAGAGAACTGTAAATTCACCAGCTTCAAATGCATTGTAATGTTGTGCAGTAAGACAGAATGCCCTTGTAAATATTTAGCAAATTATTTAGAGTCATAGAGATGTACAGCACGGAAACAGACCCTTCGGACCAACTCGTCCATCCCAAATAAATCTCATCCCATTTGCCAGCATTTGGCGGATATCCCTCTAAAGTTCTATTCATAGTGGTGCCTTTTAAATTGTCCTAGCCTCCACCACTTCCTGTAGCAGCTCATTCCATACACACACCACCCTCTGAGTAAAACAAAAAATGCCCCTTACCTTAAACCCACGCCCTCTAGTTCTGGACTCCGCCACCCTGAGGAAAGACCTTGTCTATTTACCATGTCTCAAAATGATAACAAAAGCAAAACGGAAGCGTTTTTTTCATTGAAAGTAATGAACCAAACCTGCGTTATAACCCTCAGAAATCCTAACAAATGTATTTCCTCTTACTTTAAAAATCTGTCACCTACATCAGATTTAAAAGCAAAAGTTCTAACGTTTACCGGATACAACATTTGGAATTAAAAAAGGCCTCCAGCATTTGTAGGTAATTTTGTTATGGATATCTGTGTCTGTGAGACGCTGCTCCCTAGACTGAGGAGCACGAATTACATCGAGGAGGGACGATATCATTGCAAAGAACAATCCTCTGGCCATTCATCACGATTTCAAGCAGAGGACAGAAATCGCCCAAAATTCTCCTGACAATTTTTTTTTTTTGCAATTGGACCGTGCAGTGGGATATCAGCCAATATATTAGTCACTGTGCACTTTAATTGCAAATCAAACGGCCAATGAATCCAAATGCGCCGTGGAAAGGGACGTTTAACGAACAGGAATGCGAGTTTTTTTTTGTTTTTTTAAAATGAACTTGTTTGATCCGAGCAGCTTTCAATCGCCTTGATTTCCTAAGGGAACATCATTTTATGTTAAATCCACGCACGCAGCAGCCACACACAAAAAAAATACTCCAATGACACGTGAAGGTCTTTCGTTTGGAGAATCACTAATATAAATGAATGATATGACAGGGCAGCCGACTCTCGCGTTATGGAAATGGACTGCGGAAAATACAGGGAGGCAGAGGGGATAAGAACCTACAAACTCGAGCGCTGGGCTGGACGCGATTTTATGTATCAGAAATTAACTTGCATCCATTCTGTGCTGTGGGGCTCAGGTTTGGTGGGGAAACAAAGCGGCTGTCCTTGCATCGTGACATTTTGTTACAATTTAAATCCAAGCTTGCTCTAAGAGTCATCTCTTGCAATTAAAACAATGACAATGTCTACGCGTAAACAGAGGGATTTTATCTTTCGCTCTGTGCTGTGGCTCACTAATTACGAGTGTCATATTATAAATAAAAGCATCTGTGCACGCTTAAGTCTAATGGGTAGCCCCTCCTGCACTAATGAATTATAATTGATGGCGTCCAGCGTGCTTTTAGCTTTCTTTGATGAGGTGGATGTGCCCTTCTGCTCTCTGTGAATAGAGTGTATGCAGGAGAACTGTAGGATACAGCTGGTCACCATACAGAGCGACACACCGTTCGACATTTCTTATCATCAGTCACTTCCCGCCATAGCGTCCCTGTAGCTTACTAATCAACTGTGGTCTGTGCTGTCAGAATTACAGGGACAATAGCTTAAAATGCACTAATCGATTAAAGATATTGGAAACCTCAAATGTTGTGCAGATGAGATTTTTTTTAATGGCAATGTTTGTTTGTGCATTAAAACTCTTCTTTTAAAAAATAGTTATATGTGTATGAATTTATTTCCTAATTTTCTGCATCATGAGAATAGGTGTCCAGTATCAAACGGCATAGTTTTTTAAAAAATTATACACGTTGCTGCATTTAGAACTGAGGAATCCGCTTCAGTCATACTGATTGGTTAAAAACAAGTACAGAATATCTGCTGCGTAATTCAGAACACTCCACTTCAATAATTACATTGTTAAAACTGAGAAGGAAAGTTACATAAATTTCACTAACTTGTTGCTGTCATCACTGTTCAATATTCAAACTGTAGAACTGGGCTAAATTTTAATAAAAGGCATATTTCAATTGCAAAAATCCACCTACACTACATACCTTTGAACTGTGCAAGGAAACTCACACAGACACAGGGAGGATGTGCAAAACTCCACACACTGACCTGAGACTGGAATCGAACCCAGATCCCTAAGCCTGGGAAGTAGCAGTGCTAACCACTGAACCTCCTTGAAACGAATTTCCTGCTAGCCTACCAGCTCTCGTAGTGGTAAATCTTATCATCCCGAAAGAGTCGAAATGGCACCAGAACGGGTTGAGAATTTTAATTCAGTTCTGCACCTCTGAGAATAAAACCGTGGTAGCAGTAAAAGTGATCATGAAGATGCCGGATTATCATACAAAACAAACTGGTTCGTTAATTGCGTTTGGAAAGGCAAGTTGCCAACATTACCGAAGTTGATCCATACCTGACTTCAGTTCGACATCAGCGTTTTTATTCGCTGATGTGGTTTAATAAGCAACTCAGCTTTATTAAAACAGTGCATCACTGTGAGGCCACCTTAACCATATACACTGCGGCATTTCAAGGTGAATACACATTCTCACCTCAAGGCCAACTAGATATGAGCGGGACATTCCAGATTAGCTGTCTGTGTGACAACAAATCAAAAATGTGTTTTTAAAAAAATAACTGCAATCATTCTGATTTCGCTTGTTAGACTTACATATATTTATTCAACAACTGGTGACTGAGTTGGGAAGATTCTGATTGTTTGCTAACTAACTGGTCTGATTTTCGATTTGATTTATCATTGTCACTTGACCCAAGATCTAGTGAAAAGTAGTGTTTTACATGCTGTCCAGGCAAATCATAATGTGAATTCCCAGAATGAATCAGTGAGCCCAGCAAGCTGAAGAGACCTCGAGATAATCATAACCGCATCTCTTTTCCTACTCATCTCAGAAATCAGCCAATATCACTCGCCAAAGATCAAGATTACCTTTTGAACTGTGACCATGAAACTGCTTGTGAACACCCCCAGCATCTCCTGAAAACAAAGATAGCAGATAACACAGCTGTTATGATTTATTTAACCAAACAGCTATTCATCATTGGAGAACAGAGGCAATCTCTGGTATGGGCCTGAAATACTTGTTGATGAATGTGAACGCTCCAGTAAAATTGACACCTGGAAAATGTTTTGTCCTCAGTCTATCACTTTGCATTTATGAAAAATGCCACAGCCAGTATGTCTGAGACCAAGCAGATGGGATGGCTTTTGAGAAAACATCGGATGATACTGATTAACACCATACATTCTGATTTAAGCAGTGCAAAAACACAAGTTAAACCATTCAGCACAGTGAAAAATCCATTTCACTATAATAGTCTAGTGTGTTGAGAGTTCTGTATTATTCACTGTTCCCAAACTACACATCAAAATTCTTAATTGGCTGTAAACTACTTTGGGATGTTTTGAGGCCATGAAAGGCCTTATATAAAAGCAATTCTTCTTGTGTTTTTCTTATTGTATCAATATATTTGGAGTGTTAGCAATGTTGGAAAAGATTTGGAGCTCAGATTGAGCTTTTGGATGTGAGTTTGCTCACTGAGCCAGAAAGTTCAGTTTCAGATGTTACCATATTAGGTAACATCATCAGTGAGTCTCCAGTGAAGCGCTGATGGTATATCCAGCTTTGATTAGGTTCCCTACAGTGTGGAAACAGGCCCTTAAGCCCAAATCGACCCTCCAAAGAGTAACCCACCCAGACCCAATTCCCTCTGACTAATGCACCTGACACGATGGGTAATTTAGCCTGGCCAATTTACCTGGGCTGCACATCTTTGGACTGTGGGAGGAAACCCACACAGACACAGGGAGAATGTGCAAACTCCACACAGACAGTCACCCGAGGCTGGAATTGAACCTGGGACCCTTGTGCTGTGAGGCAGCAGTGCTAACCACTGACCCACCATACCGCCCTGATATGAATAGGAGGGATATAAGCCGGGTGCTGACAGATGGGACTAGATTGGGTTGGGATATCTGGTCGGCATGGACGAGTTGGACCAAAGGGTCTGTTTTCCTGCTGTACATCTCTATGACTGTAGTGTATTTATGGGGTTAGGTTTCTGTGGGAGGGTGATATCATTTCCAGTTCTTTTTCTCAGAGGATGGTAGATGGGGTCCAAATCAATGTGTTTGTGGATAGAGTTCTGGTTGGAATGCCATGTTTCTAGGAATTCTCGGGCATGTCTCTGTTTGGCTTGTCCTAGGATGGATGTTTTGTCCCATTGGAAGTGATGTCCTTCTTCGTCTGTCTGTAAGGATACTAGTGAGAGAAGGTCATGTTGTTTTGTGGCTAGTTGATGTTCAGGTATCCTGGTGGCTAGTTTTCTGCCTGAGTAACGAATGAATAAGCAAATGTCATTTACAAAATACCTTGCAAGAACTGTAACAAACACTACATTGGACAAACAGGCAGAAAACTAACCACCAGGATACATGAACATCAACTAGCCACAAGATGACATGACCCTCTCTCACTAATATCCTTACAGACAGATAAAGAAGGACACCACTTCGATTGGGACAACACATCCCATCCTAGGACAAGCCAAACAGAGACATACACATGTATTCCTAAAAGCATAGCATTCCAACCAGAACTCTATCAATAAACACATTGATTTGGACCCCATCTACCATCCTCTGATAAAAAGAACTGGAAATGGTATCACCCACCCAAAGGAACCTAAACACATAAATAGAAAACGGGACATACCACCGGCGCTTCTCTGGAGGCTCACTGATGATGTTACACAGTATGGTGACGAAATGTCTGAAAACAAACCTTCCAGCTCAGCGAGCAAACTCATCCATATTTGGAGTGTGGTGTAATGAAGTTACATTGCATTGATAAACATTTGTCTGCACACATATGCAGTGTAGTTGTGTTCAAAAATATGATTATCTACTGAGTATCAGTAGATGTATATGATGTAAAATTCTAGTCACCTTTGGTATCATATACATTAAATCTGGTGTAATCTAAGGTATTGATGTTGTAGAACACTTATAAACATATTCAGTTTCACTTCACTCAATATAAGCATTCACTCAAATGGAGTCGTTAAAATGTAAGTTGTAGTTTTTAGGTTAATAGTAACAGGAGTAAAATGTTTTGGCATGGTGTTAATGCTGTGGAAAAAATGTTATCACAATATCTGCCACTACTCCAGAACAAAACCACATCAACTTTGAAACAAAAAGAATGGTAATTCCTGTTACACAGGGTAAACCTTTGCCTGGTATATTGATGGTGGAGTCAGAGGCAGACAGTCTATGACATTCATTTAAAGAGGCAGGAAGATGCTAATCCAGTATTTATCTGACTCATGCTGGATTACTTTGGAATGGGGTTGCCAGTGAGGTGCAGAACACTCAAAGGTGAAACATGCAGCCAATTAGGATAACTTCAAAGCCATTAAAGAGTTTTTTTTCAAACACATTGCACGCTGTGCTGCCAGCTCAACAAATTAAGGAAGGCGTGCGCTTAGCAGGAAGTCATTGAAGACTCAACCCAACATCACAGACAATCAATAGACCAACCACAGTCAGCAGTAGCTGCATCCAGAACAAGGTGCTTGCCTGCACACAGGCTCGATCACAGGACAGGTATTGATTTATTCACCCTGTTGGAGCAGCAGTGCCTGTGAAGGCTGTCTATGAATCATTAGGTGGTTGTTGATCTGTGCACTCTGCAGGAGGCTGACATCATGTCATTAGAAGCAGGCCGACTCCTATTGCTTTGTGGGGGTGGTGACCTTGGAATTTGTGCTCCCAGTCCATTTCTACCACAGATCACTGCAGAATTCAAAATACACAACACACAATTGCATTATCCAGGTCAAGGATGCCTTGATTTGAGGACCTAAAAAATATACATTTAATCATGGATACAGCACATCAAAGCGGAGGGTTTAAAACTTCGTTTTGATGACTCTAGTTCCTGGGCCAAGGGAATAAGGAACTGGACCCCTGTGATGACAAGACTCCAAATCTTCATCCAGATATGTTTGATAAACTCAAAGGCTAAATGTATGACTGGTGAAAGAGAATCTTGCAGGTATGTGCTAAGTTTTCAGGGAGTGGAGCTGTCATTTTTCCTCTTCCCTCAGATCTTCCCACTTCCAGTGGCTTCTGAGGATGGCTCCTGGGTTCTAAGATAATCTGCTGAAGATCTTGCCGAAGACACCTGTGCTAAACCGGATCACTGAGGTATGAGTGCTCCAGTACAATGCTTCCTAAATACCAGGGCCAGAGTGGAGGAAGCCAATGGTTTGTTCAAAATGTGGTTCAGGTGCTTTTTGAGAACCACCGATCACTGCTGGACAGAAAGATAAAGGAGTAGTAAGCTGTACCCTGGCACTTACAGTGGAACGAGACATGGCACTGCCCTTTTCTACTGGTAAGATGGTGGTGGGGTAGGGCTTCTGAGACTGTGGCTTGTCTGCTCTGTCTGCTATTGCTTTGATTTCTCTCTTTTCTCATTTCTTTCTTCTTTTTTACTTACCTGTTGTTGAAGAGCTCAGTCACAGTGATGGTATCAGTGGCGAATGGGTCCAGCAGCACAGACCCGAGTGCGCCCAGCAGCACAGACCTGAGTGGGCCAAGCAGCACAGACCCGAGTGGGCCCAGCAGCACAGACCCGAGTGGACCCAGCAGCACAGACCCGAGTGGACCCAGCAGCACAGACCCGAGTGGGCTCAGCATCAAAAACCTGATTCAGCCCAGCAGCACAGACCTGAGTGGGCCCAGCAGCACAGACCCGAGTGGCCCCAGCAGCACAGACCCGAGTGGGCCCAGCAGCACAGACCCGAGTGCACCCAGCAGCACAGACCTGAGTGGACCCAGCAGCACAGACCCGAGTGGGCCCAGCAGCACAGACCCGAGTGGACCCAGCAGCACAGACCCGAGTGGGCCCAGCATCAAAAACCTGATTCAGCCCAGCAGCACAGACCCGAGTGGGCCCAACAGCACAGACCCGAGTGGGCCCAGCAGCACAGACCCGAGTGGCCCCAGCAGCACAGACCTGAGTGCTCCCAGCAACACAGACCCGAGTGGGCCCAGCAGCGCAGACCCGGGTGAGCCCAGCAGCACAGATCCGAGTGGCCCCAGCAATACAGCCCCGAGTGGGCCCAGCAGCACAGACCCGAGTGGGCCCAGCAGCACGGACCTGAGTGGATCCAGCAGCACAGACCCGAGTGGACCCAGCAGCACAGACCCGAGTGGGCCCAGCAGCACGGACCCGAGTGGGCCCAGCAGCACAGACCCGAGAGGGCCCAGCAACACAGATCCGAGTGGACCCAGCAGCATGGACCTGAGTGGGCCCAGCAGCACAGACCCGAGTGGGCCCAGCAGCACAGACTTGAGTGGGCCCAGGAGCACAGACCCGAGTGGACACAGCAGCACAGACCTGAGTGGGCCCAGCATCAAAAACCTGATTCAGCCCAGCAGCACAGACCCGAGTGGGCCCAGCATCAAAAACCTGATTCAGCCCAGCAGCACAGACCCGAGTGGGCCCAGCAGCACAGACCCGAGTGGGCCCAGCAGCACAGACCCGAGTGACCCCAGCAGCACAGACCTGAGTGGGCCCAGCAGCACAGACCCGAGTGCGCCCAGCAGCGCAAACCCGAGTGAGCCAAGCAGCACAGACCCGAGTGGCCCCAGCAACACAGACCCGAGTGGGCCCAGCAGCACGGACCCGAGTGGGCCCAGCAGCACGGACCTGAGTGGACCCAGCAGCACAGACCCGAGTGGGCCCAGCAGCATGGACCCGAGTGGGCCCAGCAGCACGGCCCAAGTGGGCCCAGCAGCACAGACCCGAGAGGGCCCAGCAGCACAGATCCGAGTGGACCCAGGCAGCATGGACCAGAGTGGGCCCAGCAGCACAGACCTGAGTGGGCCCAACAGCACAAACCTGAGTCAGCCCAGCAGCACAGACCCGAGTGGGCCCAGCAGCACAGACCCGAGTGGTCCCAGCAGCACAGACCCGAGTGGTCCCAGCAGCACAGACCCGAGTGGGCCCAGCAGCACAGACCCGAGTGGGCCCAGGAGCACAGACCTGAGTGGGCCCAGCAGCACAGACCCGAGTGGCCCCAACAGCACAGACCCGCGAGGGCCCAACAGCACAGACCCAAGTGGGCCCAGCAACACAGAACCGAGTGGGCCCAGCAGCACAGACCCGAGTGGGCCCAACAGCACAGACCCGAGTGGCCCCAGCAGCACAGACCCGAGTGGCCCCAGCAGCACAGACCCGAGTGGCCCCAACAGCACAGACCCGAGTGGGCCCAGGAGCACAGACCCGAGTGGGCCCAGCAGCACAGACCCGAGTGGCCCCAACTGCACAGACCCGCGAGGGCCCAACAGCACAGACCCAAGTGGGCCCAGCAACACAGAACCGAGTGGGCCCAGCAGCACAGACCCGAGTGGGCCCAGCAGCACAGACCCGAGTGGGCCCAGCAGCACAAACCTGAGTGGGCCCAGGAGCACAGACCGAGTGGACCCAACAGCACAGACCTGTGTGGGCCCAACAGCACAGACCTGAGTGGGCCCAACAGCACAGACCTGAGTGGGCCCAACAGCACAGACCTGAGTGGACCCAACAGCACAGACCTGTGTGGGCCCAACAGCACAGACCTGTGTGGGCCCAACAGCACAGACCTGAGTGGGCCCAGGAGCACGGATGTGGGCTCCTGGTGATGTCTGTGTCTGATGCAGGTTCATTGATGTGGCAGTGAGATGATGCTGCATGTTGGCGACTCTTAATCGAGCGGCAGAGCTACGAAGGGGATTGGTGCTTGGCCACCAGACCCATGGCGGAGCATTTAACAGGAAGGGCTGCATGGTTGAACACTTTATTTGTTTCTTCATTCCAGGATGTGACCTTGTGAACCTACGCTGCACTCCCTCAATAGCCAGAATGTCTTTCCTCAAATTGGAGACCAGAACTGCACACATTGAAAAATACCTTGATTGTTTGTTAAGTCTCTCATCTGTTAGAATGACCATGATAGTTTCACTTCTTTCATATGTAAATCACAAAATGTTTTTTAAAAGTTACATTCTCAGGTTAACTGTAACAATTGGTGTCAGCCCAGATCATCTTTTGAAGGTGTTAGCTGTGATTTACATCTGAAAGAAGTGAAACTATCATGGTCATTCTTACAGATGAGAGACTTAACGAACAATCAAGGTATTTTTAACTGTATAATTTCAGTTACATCACACTGGAAACTTTTGCTATAAATCATGTGCCTTACAATCATGCACTCCAAAACCACCTGATGAAGGAGCAGTGCTCCGAAAGCTAGTGTGCTTCCAAATAAACCTGATGGACTATAACCTGGTGTTGTGTGGTTTTTAACTTTGTACACCCCAGTCCAACACCAGCACCTCCAAATCAGGAAAAGAGACAGCTTTCCTGAGATGAGGAAGATGACCATAACCATTGACAGTTTCAGTGATGTATTCCGACAAAGACCTGCATGCCAACAAAGCCTGGGATACAATTGCAGAAACATGTTCGGTGCCACTCCTGAGAACTGAAGCTCTCTTTTCCATCAATGAAGACAGGAAATGGTGTAAAGTCTGGATTATAAGTGCAGTGACCTTTGATGAGCTTCTATAGATGGGATTCACAATGTCATCATCAGGGCTGAGTATGAGTGCTGTCTGGGTGAATGAATGGCCGGAAACAAACCCTGACTCTCTCCTTTTTGTTTCTGCCAAGAGTTTTTTTTAACAGCCTTCCTGTACAAATAACTACAAATGAGATGACACTCACCCAGCAGCAGTCCTTAAAGAGAACTGCATTGTATTCAGGTCCTGAAGACTTCACTTCCTTAGCTATCTGCGGTCTCTACTGTTTACCCACACTAATTGGCATTCTTCACCCACTCTCAGGAAAGAATGCCTGCCTCCCTACACTTCCACAATTACTTCCCAGGAGCTGCCAGTGAAACATGTTGGACCAGTGACCTGAAATCTTTACTCTGTTTCCCACTTCACAGATGCTGCCAGACCTCCTCAGAATACTGCAGCATTTTCTGCTTTTATTCCAGCCCTTCCCCGTCTTATGTTCATTACCCGCAGCAGTAATCCCTGTCATGATCCCAAAGATCCCAATTGGATATCTTCTGGAAGATTGAATGGGAGGATTTGCTATCTCATATAGAGAGGCACACTGGCTCAGTGGTTGGCCCGGCTGCCTCACAGCACCAGGGTCCTGAGTTTGGTTCCAGCCTTGGGTGACTGTGTGTGGAGTCTGCGTGTTCTCCCTGCTGGGTGCTCTGGTTTTCTCCCACTAGGGATGTGCAGGCTAAGTTAATTAGTCATGGAAAATGCAGGGTTGCAAGTATGGGGTGGGTCTGGGTGAGATACTCTTTGGAGGATTAATGTGGACTTGATGGGCTGAATGACCTGCTTCCACACTGTAGGAATTTGCTGTTTCGAATGCAGAAATAGCTTCACACACATGACATTAGTCAGCATAATTCCACGTGTTTTCAGTGGAGGGATTCAATGGAGGTGCAAGTTTCAATTTAGTAAGATGTTCTTCACAGAACTTGTACAATGTAAAAAAAGTCTACTCTTAAATACCATAATTAATTTTTGATAATGCATGGGAGCTTAATTTCCTTTCATAGCACTCTGCTGGGATCTTGGTATTATGTTCCTATTGCAATGTTTTAAAAGATTTATTTTATTTCAAACAAGATAAGATGAACAGTAGATGTGTTGAAAATGACGTCCTCATGAGAATGTAGTAGACAGGAAATGAAACTATTGTGAGTTCCAAAATCACTGCAAGTAACTTGAAACTGTTTGGAACAGTGGTATTTTTGATTTTCAGTTTTGAATATATTTCTGATATTAATATGATCAAGTTTAAAAGATAGAATTCTTTTTTTATTTATTCATTCTCAAGAATATTCCATTAAATGCATAAATGAAAGGAAGCCAGAGATTAAATCCATCGCAGTGAAACCATTACTCCTGAGTGTGGAGATATTGACGTTTTTTTTTGCTGAGAATTATTCCATTCTTTGTAAAAATAACCAAGTTAACAGTTTTATGAAGTTCAGTCGGATTCTTTCTCTGGATAAATACACATAAACAGCCAAAACGACTCAACAGTTTGAAGATTAAAAAATAGAAAAGCAAATAAAATATTCCTTTGGTGTGTACTTGCTCAGCATGACAACTTACAGATATACAAAAGCGAATTTTCCGAGAGCAGAAATTGAAAGAAAAAGCTTAGGGTGCCAACATTTTCACGGTAGCTAAAAACTCTGGCAGCTTTTAAAAAATATATAGAGAGAGTTATTGACTGTATCACTGTGAACCATTTTCTTTAACAGATTGGAAGAAAATGTGCTTCTTATATTGTCAAAGTTCCCAAAGGATCTGGTCAGCTCAGAACAAAAACATTCAAATTATGTCACTCTAAATGCAGAAGCTGAAACTGGAATTTTGGGCTCTGGAGATGGATAAGGAAAACAAAACAAGGCAGGAAGCAGGATGCAGATGACTAGACAGCCTTCTGATCAGACACATTTAGTCACTTTACAGGATAAGAACCAGGATGAATCTTAAACAATGGCCTAACAGGAAAAATTTTAACAACCATATGCATTTGCTTCCTTTCAATCAGCAGCTTGGCACGTACGCTGTCTGATAATTCTATATAACTAAGTAGCAAAACATTCCTACAGATGAGTAGATCTGTAAAGGTAATCTCAGGAGAGAGCCTTGTCAATATGTAACAATATTTTAAAATAAGGCCGTTTAAAAGCTATTTGCTTGACAGACCCTCGAGACAGACACGAGAAGTAATTCAATTCCAAAGTATTCTAACAGGAAAACATTTCAAAATTAGATAAGTTTAATGGGTCAAATACATAACTGAATAAATGTGAGCATAAACCCATCAGATCCTTGAATGTTTGTCCAAGGACATTCCAGTATAAATAAATAGTTTAAAATATATTGACATATATGAACTTCCACACATTGCATGCCACGTTTTGCATGAATATTACTTGAAGTCTATTGGTGAACTCATTCAATTTATAGTCAGATCGAATACATCAGCCAGAACTCTCAACCCACTGAGTGCTGAGAAATACACTGGTTTTAAAATAATTGACTACATCCTTGTCATGGCGCCAGGTAAAGTCACAGTTTGTCAGAGGAATGTGCAGAAAACAGAGGTTTGAGTCTATGGGATCCAGTGACTTTGTAGTTCTGAGGCGCTGAGTGTTGGAGTCCCAGAGTCTTCCTTCACAGAAAAGGGAAAGATTATTGCGTGAAAAACAAAACTGCTATGTAATTATATTCAACCTTTAATGTAGGACAAAAGGTGCTTCACAGAGGTGTAATTAGATAAAATTGAATACTAAGCCAAAAAAACTGTAAAGCAAGGAATCTAAAATCTTTGTTGAAAAATGTTAAATCAATGTTAAAGGAAGACAGGGAACTGGAGAGGCAGAGAGTTTACAGAAAAATAGCAGAGTAGGGGTCATTGAGATTTGAAGGCAGAGCCACCAAAGAGAGAGCATAGGAATCGATGGTTGGTGGGGATTATGGTTTACACCCGAAAGGCAAAGAAATTCTTGTAGCTCTTGAGCGCCTTTTAGTGGTTGTTTGTAGATTGCAGCAGAATGCAAAGCATGCTGACAAACTCTTCATCAGAAGAAAATTGTGGGATAGAGAGAGAGAGAGAAGGATGTAAAATGAAGGTGTGCTTGTTGTGGGAGGGAAGTGGTTGTAGTGGGAGGGTGCCAGCTGACCAGTAGCAAGGATTTTAAAGAAAATAAAATCTGCTATTTCAGATGCATTTTATTCATTTTTCATGCATTAATGGCAAAAGCCACTCTTAGTGTCTCACTCCTCTGACAATTCACAGATTTTTCTCCATTAAACTCAGCACCTGCCAAGATTGCAACATGTTTTTCATCCTGCAGTATACTGTGAGCAGGTTTGGCCCCTTTATCTAAGGACGGATATGCTGACCTTGAAGGGAACCCAGAGGAGGTGTACACGTGCGATCCTGTAGATGAAGAGCTTATCATATGAGGAGCGATTGAGGATGTTGGATCTGAACTTAATAGGGTTTAGAAGGATGAGAGGGGATCTGATTGGAACTTAGAGAATACTGAGGGTCTGGATAGAGTGGACATGGAGAAGATGATTTTACTAATGGGAGAGACTAAGACCTGAGGGCACAGCCTCAGAGTGAGGGACAATCCTGAAGAACTGAGATGAATTTGAATTTCTCCAGCCAGAAGGTGGGGAATGTGTGGAACTCATAGCTATGGAGGGCTGTGGAGGCCAAGTCATTGAGTCTTTCTGAGGGAGATAGATAAGTTCTTGATTGGTAAGGGGATCAAGGGTGATGGTGAACAAGGCAGGAGAATGGGGTTAAGAAACAGCTGTGATTAGAATGTGGAACAGAGTTGAACAGAATCATCATAACCTTCCACGTAATATCCACAGCTTGAGCAGGAATAATGAACTAGATACTCACTGAGACATCAGCTCAGGTGACGTCTACTTTATTCCAGTGTACATTTCTCTTGACAATACCCACTATACACTCCACTCCATCGTGGTTGATGCACACATTGCTAATTGTTTTGCTGTCTTCTGACCATAATCCAATCCATGTCCCTTTTTTTTCATTTCAGTTACCTGTAAACGAAAGCTGACCAAGCCAGTGGAGAAATAGGAGAAATAGGACCCGATACCCAGCATGAGCAAAACCAATGTCGTGTACAAAATCCCCATACAAGGACTGCACAAAACACTATATAGGACAAACAGGAAGACAGCTAACGATCCGCATCCATAAACATCAACTAGCCATGAAACGACGCGACCAGCTATCCTTAGTAGCCACACACTCAGATGACAAGCAACATGAGTTCGACTGGGACAACACTACTATTATAGGACAAGCCAAACAAAGAACAGCCAGGGAATTCCTAGAGGCATGGCACTCATCCACAGATTCAATCAACAAGCACATCGACCTGGACCCAATATACTGGCCACTGCAGCGGACAGCTAGAACTGACAACCGGAAGCGGCAGATATAAATCACTATAAATGCCAGAGGAAACATCACAGAAGCGCTTCACAGGAGGGTCCCAAGCACTGAGGATGTCACCTAGACAGGGGATGAAACGTCTGCAACACAAATTCCCAGCTCGGCGAACAGAACCACAACAACGAGCACCCGAGCTACAAATCTCCTCCCAAAATAGGAGAAAGGCAGTGAAGGTACAAGACACCTTCTGTCAATGGGGTTGACTTGCAGCCATCAGCTCAGACAGTGGACCTGTGATGCTAGGATTTTCCAGGCTCCAGTTCTGGAGGTGAAGTACATCTGCCTGCTGCAATGTTGGCATTACTGTGGCTAATTGCGTGAATGGGAATTCCATGGACAATGGGGATTGTGACATCTCTCAATGTGCAACATGGATTTGGCATCAGCAGCGACAATTTTGACCTGCTCACTTCAACTAATGACCTCTAATGAAGAGTCACCTAGACTTGAAATGTAAGCTTGCTCTGTCTCCATGGATGCTGCCTGACCCCACTGTGACCATCAGCATTTGTTGTTTTCAGTACAGATTCCAGCATCTACAGTAATTGACTCCTAACCTCTCACTAAATCTGTGCTGCAAAACGTATTCCGCATCAGGAGGAATAGCTTTTTGAAGAGATCGCCAACTACTTTCCAATTAGTTGCTCATTGATTTCTGTTGGCTCCCGCTGTGGTTTGATGGTTTGTACTCTTATTTAAAGTTGTAAATGTAAAGGAGGGGTGTTCCATAACAGAGGCCTTCCTTCTGACTTCAAGGACCCTTGTTAACTTGCCCCCAGTCATGAGTGCTGTATTAAGCAACCCCTTCATCAGCAGCATATCAGAGCAATGAGTAGGGATAACATGGACAGGGCCAAAGTGGGAAAGAGCAAATAACTACATTTACATGTGAAATGGAATCAAGCAGATCATTGGAGGTCATCAGCAATGCCTCTGCTGTCTGATTGTTCTGGAAACATTCTGCCTATTTCCCCCCTGTGGTTCACTGGATCTTGCACAACTTTAGCACAATGAGCACAATAGATCTACAAAATGCAGCTGCAGAGAACGTAGCCTCCACATCCCCTTTCTGACTGACCATGGGTTACTTCTCCAGCCATACTATCTGTGATCACAACCCAAATTTTCCACTTTAGTCTCCAACTCAAAACTTACCCTCCGTCTGTTCCTGACTCCTACAGTACCCCCTTGGACACAATGGCAAGATAAAAGCCAATACAACCATGAAAACATCATGTTTATCAAACATATCATCTGATATTCCATACTATTCCAACTGGTTAACATTATGCACTCCTAGGTGTCTTTCTTCCCTATATCATATCCATGTTATTGTTTGGCTGGTGTGAGACTGAAGGACAATCCAAAGAAAGAAACTGTTATTCTAGAAGGTGTTTCATTGAATTGCATCACTTGAACATGGAAAGAGCAGTATTAGCTGACCCTCTGAGTCTCACTAGCCATGAGGCAGTGGTAGGAGGATGAGGCTTGTCATTTCCAACTGCGTATAGCATGTTTATCTCCACAAAGTATTGCCACGGCTCTGGGCTGAGACTCAGAAATTCTAGTTATAGGTTGGAGGACATATAGCTGGACAGCTGTGTGTTTGTGGTCGTATATTTAAACAGCCTTAGCAGCTATATCAGAATGCATTTTCATAGTTATAAGTTGAGCTTACATGAATTCAGGCTAGATTTCCATTGCAGTTCCCAAATATACTGTGGATTATGTGGATGGTACAATAGAAACAGCATCATTCACCATCAGGTGCTATATCATTGGTGGATCTACATGTATTCTCACACATTTTATCCAATTGGAAAGGATGTGCTCCAAGCACGCTGTAAAATCCTGTGGCAAGTTAATGATAACTTCCTCCACTTTCTTTGGCCACAGGATTTGTTGAAGGCCTGCCAACATACCCAGCCTTTTTTCTGCATTGTTATGATTCCAGCTGATGTTTTGACTAGACAAGTTGATGCTGGACTAATACTAGTGAGAGTTTGTTTCTCTTTTATAGCTATAGGTTTAATTTAGCTGTGTTTTTTTTTTCACATTCTGTATCTTGAGAGTTTGGTAGCCTCTTCTTTGATTATGTATAACTGAGTTTAGCCTTTCTCAGGTTCGATTAACCCCATTAGGATTCTAACCTGGCCTGGAATTTTCAAACTAAAATTCTACACTAGGGTAACCTGGTGTATAGCATTTTTAAACCATCTTGTTTTTCCCGGAGAAACTGCTTCACACATTTAACTTCCATACAGACCTCTACAAACTAAACAACAAAAGCTTTCATGCAATGGGTTTTTTCCTTAAGTAAAAAACAAAAAAATCCTGATCATTCTAAACAGAAAGCAAGCTGGTATTTCTTAAATTTTACTGTGGTTGTTAATGAAACTTATCAATGCAAACAAATTGCCTTTATCAGGCCAGAGTCACACTTTTAAAAAAATCATAGTTCCAAAAATACTGACAATTTAATCGTTAAAGTCCCTTATACACAGAGACCAAAATCCACATGCCACTAGTTCAAAATCCAAATGCTAAAGTAATTTTTATTGAAATATATATAAATCACATACCTCATAGCACAGAATGCCAACACAATGATGTAGAATTTTAGTTTGAAAAGTCCACTGCAATAGAAATTACATCTGACCTCTCCCCCTGGAGAACAAGTACATGACTAACCCTAGCCCCCTGCGCTGGTTGCAGGCCACCCACCCACACCATTGACTCAGTACCTGTCTCACTGTTATCCTGTTAAGTGTGAGTGACATCACTGTGTGAGAAGATGGCTGTTGGTGGGCAATCAAGTAACAAACCTTTACTGTCATTGGGCATTCTTCCTCTCGCACTTCATGCTCTTCAAACATTGCCTTCCCAGTTCTTCAGTATCTGAAAGGAGAAAGGCAGGATTGTGGTTTTATACAAGAAAATATCATGGAGGCGTGTGTGTGTGAGTGTGAGAGAGAGAGAGAGAGAGAGAGAGAGAGTGTGTGTGTGTGTGTTTGGGAATGGTGGAACATTAAATTCAAGAAGGAGAATTTGAAAGACTAATGTGATAGCCCAGAATGTGCTGAGAAAGGGCTCATGTTTTCAAAGCTTTCATCTTGTATTCACCGGGAAAACTCACACGAATTACCAGGTAGAGGGAAAACAGCATTTAAGGAAGTTGAGTGCTCTTTGGTTGGCAGTGGGAGTCTGATTGGTACAGGGGTTGCCATGGAGTAATTACCAGTGAGATGATGATTGACCATTCATTGTCAAGCTTTGCTTAGTCCTCAATGTTAAAGCAAGCAGGTTGACTCTGATTGCTCAGGGCAATTCCTTGAAAAATTAAGCAGAGAATGGCTGTTCCCAATTTTGATGAGTTGAAACAATACAGTGCATGTACATGTTCTTTCTGTTTGTAAAGAACAGGCCCCTCACAATTATATATGGGGCTTCCAGTACATGCAAGTGCACCACAATGCAATCCTGAATTGGTTATCAGCGTAATTCTTTGCACATTCAGGATGTTTTAGTAAGTATTGTCCAATTGTGGATTTACATCTAGTTCCACTGCATCTTGAATTCAGCAGGTATGGGCTGATTGGACCTGGTCAGTTGTGTAGTGTGTTAAAGTTTGCAGATGGTCAGGGATGGACTGATTGGGCCTGGTCAGGGATGGACTGATTGGGCCTGGTCAGGGATGGACTGATTGGGCTTGGTCATGGATGGGCTGATTGGGCCTGGTCAGGGATGGACTGATTGGGCTTGGTCAGGGATGGGCTGATTGGGCCTGGTCAGGGATGGACTGATTGGGCCTGGTCAGGGATGGGCTGATTGGGCCTGGTCAGCCACCACCCACTGGCTGTGAATAACTGAAGGAATATCCTGTTGAATATGTCCTGCCAGTCTTTGGGGTACAGGTCACACTAGTTCTGAAATTCGCACCACATTACTCATTTATGAGATAGACAGAGGATTTTTTTGGCTTGATGGCAGCATCTTGTTAGTGATGAACATCACTCATGTAACTATTGGACAGTAGCGGCTTAAGTCAGCCAGCTTCACCTGTCTCTCAAACATCTGAGATGTCTCACACTAAATCTGAGGTCGATTCAACACTTTCAGGACCAAGAGCGACTTCTAAAAAGCCATTCATGAGTTTGTACAGTTGAAGAGTGATCTGATCTTACTGCATTATCCTGCAGGAAGGTTTTCACAAGCACTATTTCAGCATCAAACCCAGGAGAAGAACAAACTGCCGTCTGCCAACAATCAGCACTCCACAAGATTTAGGTTTAGGTATAGGTGTAGGTATTCATTGTCATCTGTACTCAAGTACAGAAGTACAGGAGTACAGCGAAAAATGTATAATGTCACCACCCCCGGCATCATCTGAGGTACAAAGGTACCTAAGTACAAAATCTTAGGTACAAAAGTAGAAAAGTAAAGAAATAAGTTAAAAAATTCAACACAGTAGCCTCAGATTAAATGGCAGCTCTCAGCTGATGGGACTTGGGCTCCTGCCAAGTTAATCTTGGGGCCATATGCTGCCATCCAGCTTAGTGGCCATTAGTTTGGCAAGCCTTCCCGTAAAGAGATGGGTCAGGACTCTGAACAGTTCTATAGCCTGTGAGTGAGACCCCCTTTCACCCCCCATTGAATCGCACCCCATGTGTAAGTTGGAGTACACACCTGGAAATGGCAGTGCTAGCACCAAATATGGTGTTGTATATTGAGTGACCATTTTCTGCCTATTCAACCTGCCACCAGCAATCATTAGAAGATTCTTGTCGTCTAATGCAAACAAATAACAAGATGTTTATACATATTATGACACTAACCTCAGCCATCAGTATCATGACTAGGAAGCTGGGAATGAAGGATGGAATGGTCTGTATCAGAGGACAATGCACTTGCAGAGAACTATATTACATACAAGAATGTACATGAAAGGGTTTACAGAAACCTACTAGAGTCCAACACTGGTTAGGTTACTGGCCACAAACTGCCATTAATACAAGGATAGTCCTATCCCCAATATGCACAATATAACCCCAAGGCCACAAGTCTCAAAGCAATACAAACCACCCTTTACCAAGATGGCACCCAGAACATTTCCCATTCAAAATAAGGATCACATTTTCTAGCAGGAGGCCATGTAGTAGCTAAAAAATTGATATTTTTACTGCCCAAATTTACAACCTTATATCTGTATATCTATGTTTGTTTTTAAATTTTGCAATGAATAACAATCAATGATTCAAAAGGCAAAGAGATGAAGATAGATGAGGACCTGGAAACAATTATCAGGGAAGAGGTAGTGTTAGGCAAGCTAATCGAGCTAAGGATAGACAAGTCTCCTGGCTCTGAAGAATGCATCCCAGGGTACTAAAAGAGATGGTGGGAGAAATAGCAAATGCACTTGTGGTAATTTTCCAAAATTCGCTGGACTCTGGGGCAGTTCCTGCAGATGGGAAAACAGCAAATGTAATGCCACTGTTTGAAAAGGGTAGTAGACATAAGATGGGGAATGAAAGACCGGTTAGCTTAACTTCTGTAGTGGGGACCATGCTTGAGACTATTATCAAGGAAGAATTAGCAAGGCAGCGCAATAGAAATTGTCCCATTGGGCAGACTCAGCATAGGTTCATGAAGAGCAGGTCATGTTTAACTAATCTTTTGGAATTCTATGAAGACATTTTGAGCAAGATGGACAACGGTGACCCAGTAGATATGGTGTTCCTAGATTTTCAGAAGTCCTTTGACAAGGTATTATCTTAAGCTGCCGCATAAGATAAAGATGCATGGCATTATGGGTAAAGCATTAGCATGGATAGAGGATGATTGACTAACAGAAAGCAAAGAGTGGGATAAATGATTGGCAATCAGTGACCAGCAGTGTGCCTCAGGGATCGGTGTTGGGACCACAATTATTCACAATTTATACAGATGATTTGAAGTTGGGGACCATGTGTAGTGTGTTGAAGTTTGCAGAAGACACTAAGATGAGTGGCAGAGCAAAGTGTGCAGAGGACTGTGAAACTTTGCAGAGGAACATTTTAAGTGAGTGGGCAAAGATCTGGCAGATGGAAGATGATGTTAGTAAATGTGAAGGCATCCATTTTGGTAGGAGGAACAGTAAAGAGGATTATTACTTGAATGGTAAAAGGTTGCAGCATGCTGCTGTGCAGAGGGACCTGGGTGTCCTTGTGCATGAATCACAGAAGGTGCAGATACAACAGGTAATTAAGAAGGCAACTGGAATTTTGTCTTCATTGCTAAAGGGATGGAGTTTAAAAGCAAGGAGGTTATATTACAGCTGTACAAGGTGCAGGTGAGGCCACACCTGGAGTACTGTGTGCAGTTTTGGTCTCCTTACTTGAGAAAGGATGTACTGGTACTGGAGGAGGTGCAGAGGGGGTTCACTGGGTTGATTCTGGAGTTGAGGGGGTTGGCTTATGAGGAGAGACTGAGTAGACTGGGATTATATTCATTGGAATTCAGAAGAATGGGGGGAGGATCTTATAGAAACATGTAAAATTATGAAGGGAATAGATAGGATAAAAGTAAAGAGGATGTTTACACTGGCAGGTGAAACTAGGACAAGAGGCATAGCCTCAAAATTAGAGGGAGCAGATTTAGGACTGAATTGAGAAGGAACTTCTTCACCCAGAGGGTTGGGAAACTATGGAATTCCCTGCCCAGTGAAGTGGCTGAGGCTTCCTCAGTAAATGTTTTTAAAGCTAAGATAGATTTTGTTTTGAACAAGAAAGGAATTAGGGGATATGGTGAGAGGGCAGGTAGGTGGAGCTGAGTCCATGAAAAGATCAGCCATGATCTTACTGAATGGGGGAGCAGGCTCGAAGGGCCAGGCGGCCCACTCCTGCTCCTAGTTCTTATGGTCTTATGAAAGTTTATGATCTTATTGAATGGGGGAGCAGGCTCGAAGGGCCAGACGGCCCACTCCTGCTCCTAGTTCTTATGGTCTTATGAAAGTTTCCTGTGGATGATTGAAAAACCCTGAAACATTAAGACTGCCGAATGTGGAGACCTACAGTTTTTTTTAGTAATGCATTAGAGATGTTAAAATAGAGCAGTCATGGACTTTGGAGACTCACCCAATCCCCACTAGCCATTTTGGTTTCCTTGCATTCTCCAGCTCCAGAATATTCAATGTATTCTGTCAGAGCTGAGGTTACCAATCCACCTGGGATGAAATTTAAATCTCCAGGAAACGACTGTGAGTAATCCTGGAGAAAAATCATTGAAACATTAAAACAATTTAACTGTGTTGCTATTTTCTTTCAACATTTCCCACTACCAGATATAAGCATATTGATAATAGGAGGGTGAAAACTATTGGTTCACAGATAAACATCACCCAGTTAGTTATTGAGTCTTTTTGCTTTCCAATTAGCCTATGAAAACAGTCTGTCATAAAGATGAATGTGTTGGTGGGCTAGTGGCTGGAGCCTGGGGCAAGTCATGACATAAAAGCTCCAGGAATACATTGAAATACCACTGGCAACTCTGATCGGAGTTATAACCTGGAGTAAGAACACGCTTGAAGCCTGTCCAATCTCAGACTAAGCTCTTCTCTTCTTCCGCCACTCTGAAATCTTCAGCAAATGTGCCCAACATTCTCTGACAACATCTACCTTCCACTAGTCACTTGTGGCATCATTTAAAAAACCAAGTAAAATATCCAGCTTCTCCCTCAATGGTACATGTCTGAATGACGGGAGAAAGTGAGGACTGCAGATGCTGGGGATCGGAGCTTTAAAATATGTTGCTGGAAAAGCGCAGCAGGTCAGGCAGCATCAAAGGAGAAGGAGAATCGACGTTTCAGGCATAAGCCCTTCTTCAGGAATGAAGAGGGTGTGCCAAGCAGGCTAAGATAAAAGGTAGGGAGGGGGGACTTGGGGCAGGGGTGTTGGGAATGCGATAGGTGGAAGGAGGTTAAGGTGAGGGTGATAGGCCGGAG
>NC_057715.1:2741892-2743205 GCF_004010195.1 Chiloscyllium plagiosum | reverse complement strand
TCCCTACCTTTTATCTAAGCCTGCTTGGCACACCCTCTTCATTCCTGAAGAAGGGCTCATGCCTGAAACGTCGATTCTCCTTCTCCTTTGATGCTGCCTCACCTGCTGCGCTTTTCCAGCAACACATCACCAGCATCTGCAGACCTCACTTTCTCCTCAAAGATTTCAACCTACTGCGAATTCTCTTGAAAGGATGCCTTCCTTGAAGAAGCTCTCTTCTCCCTCTACAAGGATCTCAGTGAGTCCCTCTCTCACTGCACCCCCCAGGTCATCTCCTCTGGCCGGAAGCTCTTCAGCCACGTCCTCAAACAGACTTGCTACCACAGCCACATCTCCTTCCTCAGCACCTGTCTACGGAACCGAGTGACCCTGCACGGACTCCGGACTATGTTCAGACCAACAAAATTTGGACCCAATCAGGACAACCAGTACCTACAACAAATCCGAAGCCTCCAGCAACAGACCTCCCTCCGAATCATCCGCTCCACGCTTGTAGCCATGCGCCGGTACCTACATTCCCTGCAACTCGACCTACCCCAGCTCAGGGCAACACTCTCACAGACCTGTAAAGGACCTTTACTGTTCTTCATCCACAGAAGAATCCATACAGTAAACAAACAGTTCTTCCTAGCCATATCGGAAATTAAAGACAGTAAGTACCAAAAACTTTCATGTACTTACCCCCACACTCCGGATTCCTCAACCGTTCAAGTATCTTCCATCGGCCTCCGGAACCACTCAGGCGCCATTAACCACGCGGCCGCTGCAGCAACCCGCCGCCGCGAACCATGACTTCACTTCCGCCCCCACCAACCATGCAGCCTCCGTGATCGCCGCCCAGACAACCGCCTCCACGATCGCCAGGAAGACCATCCCCGACATATTCGCGGCCTCCGCAGGGTCCACAGCCACCGTGAACAACACCGCTTCTGCCGTCGCCACAACGACTTCCGCCCCCGGAGTTGCCGTCGCAGCATCTACTTCCGCCCCCAGTGACGTCACTCGCCTGCACAATGACCATGCCGCATGCGTCTCTGCCCCCGCTCCCCTCCCCCCCATCACGCCTAACCCCACCCCACGCCGATCTCCGTCCACATGCCTAACCCCGCCCCATGCCGATCTCCGTTTGCACGCCTAACCCCGCCCCACGCCGATCTCCGCCCCCACGTCGAACCCCAACCCCGCTCAGATCTCCGTCCCTGCCCCGGTTCCCGCCCCCACGCCCAACCCCGCCCCATGCCTAACCCCGCCCCACTCCCAGCTCCAGCCCCACACCAGGTCCTAGCTCCCAGCCCTGCCGTATTTTCACCCTC
>NC_057715.1:2740305-2741426 GCF_004010195.1 Chiloscyllium plagiosum | reverse complement strand
CCCGCCCCCTCGCCGATCTCCGCCCCTGGGCCGAACCCCGCCCCTGCGCTGATCCCCGTCCCCGCGCCTAACCCCGCCCCCACTCCCAGCTCCAGCCCCACACCAGGTCCTAGCTCCCAGCCCTGCTGTATTTTCACCATCCCTCCAGACCTACCCCTCTCTGAGGATGAACGATCAGTCCTCAGCAGAGGCCACACCTTCATCCCCCTACGCTCTCGGATTAATGAGTTCAACACGCGGCGAGACATCGAGCATTTCTCCCGCCGCCTTCGCCTCCGTGCCTACTTCTTCACCCAGGATTCTCACCCACCCTCTGACAACCCCTTCTCACGCCTCCAACACACCCCATCGACCTGGACACCCCGTGCTGGCCTCTTACCCGCCCTCGATCTCTTCATAGCCAACTGCCACCGTGACATTGACTGCCTCAACCTCTCCACCCCTCTCACCCACTCCAACCTCTCACCCTCGGAACATGCAGCTCTCCACTCCCTCCATCCAACCTCACTATCAAACCGACAGACAAGGGAGGCGCGGTGGTAGTTTGGCGCACCGATCTTTACACCGCTGAGGCTAAACGCCAGCTTGCGGACATCTCCTCCTACTGCCCCCTTGACCATGACCCCATCTCCCACCATCAAACCATCATCACCCAGACCATCCATAACCTCATCACCTCAGGGGATCTCCCATCCACCGCCTCCAACCTCATTGTCCCACAACCCCGCACCGCCCGTTTCTACCTCCTGCCCAAAATCCACAAACCTGACTGCCCCGGCCGACCCATTGTCTCAGCCTGCTCCTGCCCCACCGACTCATCTCCGCATACCTCGACACGGTCCTGTCCCCCTTAGTCCAAGAACTCCCCACCTATGTTCGGGACACCACTCATGCCCTCCACTTCCTCCACTGTTTTCGCTTCCCCAGTCCCCAACGTCTTATCTTCACCATGGACATCCAGTCCCTATACACCTCCATTCCCCATCATGAAGGCCTCAAAGCCCTCCGCTTCTTCCTTTCCCGCCGTACCAACCAGTACCCTACCCTTCCACTGACACTCTCCTTCGACTGACTGAACTGGTCCTCAATCTTAACAACTTCTCTTTCCAATCCTCCCACTT
>NC_057715.1:2730885-2739805 GCF_004010195.1 Chiloscyllium plagiosum | reverse complement strand
TGGTGGAGAAGCTGAGCACATTGACTGAATTTACAGCATTTCTTGCTGTTATTGCCCCTCAGAGATGTATCACTCCGATGTCTGCCCATATTTATCACATGTCATTCCTAAAACAACTTACCAGTCACCGGTTATCTGCTCTGAGACCAGAGTCTGCATCCGTTGAGTCCATGCCATCTCTGAAAGCCCACAGGCACTTGGGGCATCATCTGGCAACTGTCGGACTCTTTACTGGGGAGTGAGAAGAGACAGTCCCATTGTTTTCTGAGAAGGGACCTGTAGGTCCTGGTCAACAGGACAATGCTGAGGAGGACTATCCAACTTCAAAAGGACCAGCAGGGGAGGCCGCACTATGCCATCCTGCTCAGAAATCACTACCTGGGTCAGTGCCATCTGAAAGGGTGCTGAGGATCAGGCTACCATACTGAATGAAGGTCATTGGCCTTCTTCACCCTGGCAGGGTAAGTGCCACACACAGCTCCCTGCCACCCAGCTGCCACCGATACTGACGCTATGACACCCCTTCTGTCACTTGCAATGTCTTCTCACAACCATTCGTATCACCCCCCCAACCCCTATCCTTCCACGCAGTTAACCTTGCATTCCCTCCACACTGCCTCCTCACTCCCTCCGAAAGCTCACCCTCTTGCTCCCCCCCCCCCCACTCACATGCATCTGCAATAACAGCTGTGCCATCTACTTACATCAAGTTCAGTCACCCCCTTTATGTAACTTTAGGAGTTGGCATCCCATAACCAGCTCAGAGCAATGCCCCATCTGGGTCGGGGGGGAGGGACTGATACGGCGTCCTCACCCCGTACAAGAGAGGATACTTGGCCGGACAGGACAGGAGAAGACCAGGACCCCTCTGCCAGGGGTATGGAGATATCCAAGGCCCAGCAGCACAGCAAGTGTCACTTGTTGTTGCACTGAGACTCTGACAATAGACAGGCAGGGAGTATCATGCATCAGGCACCTCTGATATAACCAGAGGCTGCGATGCCTTCTCCCTCTTGTGCTTATGGATGCAGCCAGTGTCACGACCACATTAGCAGAGAGCCCCCATCTCCCCCACACAGCACACATCCTCAAATTCGCTGTCTGGGGCCTGGAGGAAGCATCAACCATGCCTGCCTCCTGAACACCCCCTTACCACCAGCTCCAATATTTCAATGCTAGTTGGTTGTGTTCGGTGAACCAGGCGTGGCACCGCAGGTGGCACAGCACTTCACTGTTGTGCCAATGGGCCAGGGAGAAACAGCCGAGGCCATTGTCACTCGGAGGAATGCTGGAGACCAAGGCCCTTGAGCTGGGAAACACATCGAAGCATACCCCCACCTCACAGCCTCGCTGCAGCCCACCTCTCCATACCTCCACACGGAGAGGTTGATGTGATACAACCCTCCGAGATATCGGCTAGGGCAGTACGCAGATCACCTTTCGGGGTTTCTTCCTGTGAGGTTTGGTGCAGCTGTCATCATTCCACCAACACTTGGTGTTGTTGGCCAGATGGCACTTTGTGGGTTTCTGAAATCAAAGTAGAAAGTTAGTTTGAGGAAACAGGGTGCAATGTGAGAGATTCATTGTTTCACCAACAACAGCTGACAGGTCATAAGTTAGAAATATAGTGTTATCTTGAATGGTTTCAGTAGTACTGGATGTCGTGACCTCTGCACCATGATGCAGAGCACAGTCAGCTGAGGTGATGGCTGTCCAACAAGTAACCACAAGGGGGCCACATCTTACCTTCGGTATGTGCTCAAACATTACAATAAAGAAACATCATCCCTTCATAACAAGATGTATGTAGCACAAACAATACGGATCTTAATCTGAACACCTCAGTGAATTTTCTCATTCACAAATGCAGCTATTGTGCATTATCTGCGGCAAATCAAAGTAAGTGAGAAAGCGATGTATCACTTTGTGAAGGATGGGATAGAGATTTTCAGACAATGCAATGATGGCAATGTGCTTTTTGAAAAATAGATGCTTCCTAACCCTTGTAGAGATATTGCCATTACCTTAATTATTAAAATACAATCTAAAAGGACATCTTTCTTTTCGCAGAGTGTGTAAGTGAGGGACGTTCCCCAAACGGTGCTGTCTCCATTTTTGTTTTCGTACAGGTGACTCCAAATGTTGTTTTGAAGCAAACTGCACTCATCATTTTCCTCTCCCTGACCTTTCCTTGCCCATTGCCCCTCGCCTGACCTCCCTGCTCCTTGACCCTCCCACTGTCTCAGATTGCACTGACCCTTCTGCTGGGTGCTTGTGTTCCACTGGCAAGTTGGAGGAGATACAGGTATTCCTCACCTTCTGCTTCTAACCTGCTCCCTGGAGGTGTTGGGCACTTTGTCTTGCAAGAAAGAAAAAAAGGATGTTAATGAATGCGTTGAGGTTTGTTGAGCTGTCCAGTGACTCACCTTACATACCCACCATAGCTGAGCAGCTGAAGGTATGTAAATGTAGGAAGTGGTGGGGGTGAGGCTGAGTGAGTGTCTGTGGTGGTGGTGTTGAAGGTTAATAGTGTGATGGGCAGACAACTTTTGAAAATGCATTGACCTTGAATTAACCCTCCTGACCATTTACTGTAATTTCCTTTGTTACATGTTCCATTAAAGCGTCTCGTCTCCTGTGGTAACACAACAGTTGGAGTTTTACTGGAATCAAGACAGTGTTACCACCAGAAGTGACAGCAATGGCTTAGCCTCGCAAACATCAAATGGATGTGAAAATGACATGTCAGTGCCATGCAGGGCCGTAGTCAGGGGTATTATGCATCATGGGTGAGGGAGTGTCTGCTCCTGAAATGTTTGTGCCATCTACAATGGGTCGCCAACAGAACTTGTTCACCGTTGGCACAGCTGAAGGGAGTTCAAGAGTTGCTCTAAGATTCAGTGATGCCATCATGGTGAGAGCTGCCCAGCTGTAAAAGGGACGTTCGGTCCCATAGCGATGAAGAGGAGACTGGTTCACCATACCAAGTAGGTCAGGTTGGAGATACCTGATCTACAGGGGCTCAGCAACTGTGGAGCTGCCCCTTCGAGCTGGTCGCAGTGTTAACCGAGAGTCAATGACATGACGGGGTCTGACAAGGCAGCTGTAATGCATAGAATTCAGTTGCAGTCTGAAACATAACTGGAGGTGAATAAGGAATCCACCAATCTACTGGGCAATGAGACCACACCCTTTTATGTTTAGAAGTCAAACTAGAGATAGACAGCTTAGGCCCCAAGCCTTGATCACCCCAGGGACATGAGTGGGGAGCTGGCCCAAGATCAGGCTTTGGGTTTCACGAGCAAGGGCCGTGTGTTTGTTTCTGGTTGTGCACACCATGAGCTGGTCTCACTGGAGCTCAGAGCCTGGGTTTTCTTCCTCTCCCAGCCTGCCTTGTGGATAGGGTTTTAGGGAGGGAGAGGAGGAAAGAGGCAATGGAATTTGTGTTGAAAGCCAAAGATTCTGGAGATCACAGTGGGGTCAGGCAGTATCCATGGAGACAGAGCAAGCTAATGTTTTGAATCTCGATGACTCTTCATCAGAGCTGATGTGAGGTGTGGAGGGAGCAGCATTTACTCAACAGTAAGGGGGAGTGCTGGGAGAAGAAAGGGAGTTGATAGTTCAGGTTAAGTGCTTGGAGTATGAGAATGAACCTGCACTATCAGCATCTTTTGTCCTCGAGTCATCCAGAGTTTTGTAGAGTCATCGAGACTTGAAAAGTTAGCTTGCTGTCTCTCCATGGATGCAGCCTGACCCACTGTGATCTCCAGCATTTTTTGTTTTCAATATGGATTCTAGCATCTGTAATAATTCATTCCTGTGACAAAGCTAGTCTCTTTTTTTTCCGAAAAGCTGTACCTTGGCTCAATGATACGCTGTCCTTGACTTTTTTTCAGAGGGGCAATAAACCCGGCCGGGCTCCGATCAGTCTGGTTTGGATACACTGCATTCTGTCGGGGTTCTTTATTCCTTTCTTTGTGTTTCATTGTGTTATTTTGTGAATAAATTTTTGTCTGTTTCAAAATCTAGTCGTCAACCTAGCTAACTTATTCAGGGTGATTTTCACTGTACACTTACTGAAACAAATTGCAAAGTTATGATCTGGGCTGCATGCTTAACAATGTTTCAAGTGGTCTGGCCTAGTCCATAACATTCCTCAATAATATATGTTTGTCCAGGCTCAGCCCCAGGTTAACATTCTTTCTTTCTCCCTCCTTCTCTCACTTTCTCATTGATTTCCTTCATCAGGTCCCTTCTTCAGAGACTCATTCCATACGTTACAGATTTATCTTTTCACACTTCCTTACTAGCACCTACATCCCTTCCTCCTCCACTTCCTCCCCTTGTATCTGCAGGAAAATTGACATATTGGGAATAGTCAGCATGGAGATGTTGTCTCATAAACATGATTGAGTTCTTTGAGGAAGTGACAAAGATGATTATGAGGAAAGGGCAGTGGATGTTGTCTAAACGAACTTTACTGAAACATTTGACAAGGGCCCCCATGGTAGGCTGGTCCAGAAGATTAAATCGCATTTGGATGAAAATGTAGGTGACCTGAGTCATGAAAGTTGGTGGAGTTGTGGATAGTGAGGAAGGTTGTCAAAGGATACAGTGGGATATAGATCAGTTGGAAAGTTGTGTGGAGAAATGCCAGATGGACTTGAATCTGTACCAGTGTGAGATGATGCACTTTGGGATGTCAAATTGGGAAGGTACACTGTAATGGCCAGACCCTTAGAAGCATTGATATATAGAAAGATCATGGGGTCCAAGTCCATAGCTCCCTGAAAAGGGCAATACAACGAGTTACGGTAGGTTAAAAAGGATATGGCATGCTTGCCTTCATTGAGATTGAGGCATTGAATATAAAATTTGACAAGTCATGCTGCTGCTGTATATGACTTTAGTGAGGCCACATTTGGAGTATTGTGTGCAGTTCTGGTCCCCACACTATAGAAAGGATGTGGAGGTTTACCAGGATGGTGCCTGGATCGGAATGTATGAGCTATTTTAGAGGTTGGACAAACTTGGATTGTTTCACTAGAGCATTGTAGGCTGAGGGGCGGCCTGACAGAATTATCTAAAACTATGAGAAGCATGGATAAGGTGAACGGTCAGAGTCTCTTTCCTGGGGTGGAATGTTGAATATTCAGGTTTAAGGTGAGGGGGGGATGTGTGAGGAAAGTATTTTTTACACAGAAGGTGTCAGGAGCCTGAAATGTGCTGCCAGAGGAGATGGTAGAAGCAGATATGTTAGCAACATTTAAGGCAGGTACATGAACAGGCAGGGAAAAGAAGAACACGGACCATGTGCAGACAGATGGGATTAGTTGAGGATGGCATCATGGTCAACACAGACATTGTGGGCTGAAGGGTCTATTCCTGTGCTGTATTGTTCCATGTTCTATGTGTTTAAGCTCTTGTGCCTAAAAGGATCAAGGAATATGGGGGGAGTGTGGGATTCAGGTAAGGGGTTCGATGATCAGCCATGATCAGATTGAATGATGGACCAGGTTGGAGGGGCAGAGTGGCCTACTCCTGCTCCTATGTTTCTGTGCTCCTGTTTTATTGGCTAGGTCCAATGAGTTACCATGGTTGAAACTTTATTGCTGGAACAGCACAGCAGGTCAGGCAGCATCCAAGGAACAGGAGATTCGGAGGAAGAGAGCTTCTTCAAGGAAGGCATCCTTGTAAGAGGATTCGCAGTAGGTTGAAATCTTCGAGGAGAAAGTGAGACCCATTCCTGAAGAAGGGCCTGTGCCCGAAACGTCGAATCTCCTGTTCCCTGGATGCTGCCTGACCTGCTGTGCTGTTCCAGCAATAAAGTTTCAACTTTGATCTCCAGCATCTGCAGACCATTCCTGAAGAAGGGCCTGTGCCCGAAACGTCGAATCTCCTGTTCCCTGGATGCTGCCTGACCTGCTGTGCTGTTCCAGCAATAAAGTTTCAACTTTGATCTCCAGCATCTGCAGACCTCACTTTCTCCCCAATGAGTTACCATGCACAGCTCCTTATATTTGCCCTAGACATGGTAGACTGATAGCAATCAGCACCATGTACAATGTTTCTCAGGACCCCTACAGGATTCTGTTCCATTGTAACCTTCTATTTACCAACAGCTCACCAACTGAGCGCACTTCCTGAAACTTCCACTCAGCCTCCTCCTGGCTTCCTCTTTCATCTTGGCTTCTCCTGGTGCCTATCCCACTCCCTGGCTGCCAACATTTTGGGCTCATTCCTCTGCCCATACCTGCCCCACTCACTTGCAGGAATCTCCTGATCTTGACTCACCTGCTCACTGTTTTCTCCAGAATGTCCTGTGAGTGAGAACTCTGGCAATGAATCTAGTCTGAGCTCTTATGCTAGTTAATATTATTAACAGTTCTCTCTCCTCACATTCTGTTGCCCCGACTTTACATCTGTCATCATCACAACCTCCTCAAAAACAAATCTTGCAAATTGTCGCCCCCCATCTCAAACCCCCTTTCCTATCCAAAGTTCTTAAATATTTTGTTGCTTCCCAAATCTACACAAATTTGCTTTCGAACTGCATGTCTGAATCCCTTAACTAAGATTTCTTCAATATCCGTAGTATCAAAATGGCTCTAATAAAGTTACAAATGACATTCTATAGGACTGTGAGCAGGCAAGTCAAGAGCAGGAAATTCCTGCAAGTGATGTGGCAGGTAGGGGCAGAGGGACGAGCACAAAATGTTGGCAGCAAGGGACAATAGACAATAGGTACTGGAGTAGGCCATTCGGCCCTTCGAGCCAGCACCACCATTCATTATGATCATGGCTGATCATCCACAATCAGTATCCTGTTCCTGCCTTATCCCCATAAGCGTTGATTCCACAATCTTTAAGAGTTCTAACCATCTCTTTCTTGAAAGTATCCAGAGACTTGGCCTCCACTGCCTTCTGGGGCAGAGCATTCCAGCAGAGCATTCCACACACCCACCACTCTCTGGGTGAAGAAGTTTCTCCTCAACTCTGTTCTAAGAGTGGGATAGGCACCAGGAGAAGCCAAGGTGAAAGAGGCAGCCCGGAGGAGGCTGAGTGGAAGTTTCAGGAAGTGCGCTCAGTTGGTGAGCTGTTGGTAAATAGAAGGTTACAATGGAATAGAATCCTGTAGGGGGCCTGAGAAACATTGTGTATGGTGCTGAGTGGGAATAGAGTCCTAAGGGAAAGAAATGGTTCTCATGGAATGAGTGAGCTTGGAAAGGGCATTGAGGGAAGATAGAAGAGAAATGAGGAAAAAAATTGCCATTTTATGTTTGGGCAGATGGTATTTTAGTCTACATTGGAAAGGAGTTTAGGTTGAAGGATAAAGTTGAAAGGAGAGCACGATGATTATAATTTTGAGTGGTGCTGGAATAAAGAGACTTATTTATCATGCTGGTACAGTATGAGGTTAAAGAGAAGTGGTGGGATATTGGGTGGAGAGGACATGAAGTGAGTTCCATAATATCATGCACTAAGTTGCAAACTCCTGCAATTTTAGATTCCCTACACTGTGGAAACAGGCCCTTCAGCCCAACAAGTCCACACTGACCCTCCAAAGAGTAACCCACCCATTTCCCTCTGACTAATGCACCGAAAATTACGGGAAATTTAGTATGGCCAATTCACCTGACCTGCACATCTTTGGACTGTGGGAGGAAACTGGAGCACTCGGAGGAAACCCACGCAGACGCAGGGAGAACATGCAAACTCCACACAGATAGTCTCCCATGGCTGGAATTGAACCTGGGACCTTGGTGCTGTGAGGCAGCAGTGCTAACCACTGAGCCACCGTGCCTATGAAATAGTGGAATCAGAGATAATCAATGGAAGCAGAGATGATAAATGATTTTGAAAGAAAATTAGATAGGCATTTGAGGGAACAAATTGACAGACCTACAGGGACGTGGGAAATGGGACTGATGCATTGCTCCACAGAGAATCAGCAAGAAGTAATGGCCTGTGGACTTTCTGATATATTAACTTTATGACAGTGGATTCCATGGTATAACACACAAGTATTACTAAAGGAAGTTCTTATACACTGTAATTTATTGCAGTAGGCATGGGTATAATTCAAAGTTATAATGTAATATATTATTGTATGAAATCGTGATAAATTGGGTAACATCCTGCCTCTGAAATGGAAGCTCCAAGTTGGAGTCCCACTTCAGGCTTTGATGTCCAAGGTAGATGCATCATATTGCAGCAAAACAGATTGAGTATCAATTCCTTTCAACGACACCAATGACAGGCATTAAGAGCGGGAAAGATTTCTGGTCAGACATGTGATGAAAAGAAACTGGAGCTTCTACCATTACCGTTCTTAGCTCAAAGCTACAACATGGTGAGACACATCGTGTTGCTGTGCAACTTGGAGTCCTTGCAAAACCAGTTGCCTGGACAGCTGGGGTGGTTCACAATGGTACCTCTAGGTCTCCCTGTATTCCATGAGATCTAACCTTGCTAATCAGTCTCCCATGGGGAACCTTGTCGAACGCCTTACTGAAGCCCATATAGATCACATCTACTGCTCTGCCCTCATCAATCCTCTTTGTTACTTCTTGAAAAAACTCAATCAAGTTTGTGATACATGATTTCCCACGCACAAAGCCATGTTGACTGTCCCGAATCAGTCCTTGCCTTTTAAAATACATGTACATCCTGTCCCTCAGGATTCCCTCCAACAACTTGCCCACCACCGAGGTCAGGCTCACCTGTCTATTGTTCCCTGGCTTGCCCTTACCACCCTTCTTAAACAGTGGCACCACGTTTGCCAACCTCCAGTCTTCCGGCACCTCACCTGTGACTATCAATGATACAAATATCTCTGCAAGAGATCCAGCAATCACTTCTCTCGCTTCCCACAGAGTTCTCAGGTACACCTGATCAGGTCCTGGGGATTTATCCACCT
>NC_057715.1:2677371-2728942 GCF_004010195.1 Chiloscyllium plagiosum | reverse complement strand
GTGGACAATGACCTCTTGCTGGCCCCTCTCCCCTGTGAGAACATTCTGCACCCTCTCTGAGACATCCTTGATCCTGGCACCAGGGAAACAACACACCATTCTGCTTTTTCTCTGCTGGCCACAGAAACGTCTGTCTGTACCTCGGACTACAGAATCCCCTAACACAATTGATCTCTTGGAAGCCGACGTACGCCTCGTTGCATTAGAGCCAGTCTCAATACCAGAAACTTGGCTGTTCGTGCTACGTTCCCCTGAGAATCCATAACCCCCTACATTTTCCAAAACAGCCTACCTGTTTGAAATGGGTATATTCACAAAAGGCTCCTGCCCTAGTTGCCAACCTCTCTTACCCTTCCTGGAGTTAACCCATCTATGTGACTGTATCTGAGACTTTTCCCCCTTCCTGGAACTGCCATCTGTCACATACTGTTGCTGTTGCAAATTCCTCATCGCTTCTATCTGTCTCTCCAACCAATCCACTCATCTGATATGATTCGCATCCAGCAGCATTTATGGCAGATATAATCCGCAGTAACCCTTAAACTCTCTTTGAACTCCCACATCTGACAAGAAGTACATATCACTGCAAAGGCCATTTTGCTCCTTCACAATCTACAGACCCAGAAAATAACACTGCCTTATTCCTCTACAAATACTGCCCCAGGTTAAATTATTAGCTATGGCTTACATTTTAAGTTTAATCAAGAGACTTATCTCCAAAAACATATAATCAAGAAAGAACCCACTGTACTCACTAATACAGCCTTTCTCTTGGACAAACTTAAAACAACAATTAACTTATCTGATTATGTGTTGTGAATTTCGCCCAAACCGATTCCTCCAAGATTAGTTGTGGAATTCACAGTTTGTTAATTTTCCCAGATGCACTCCGAAGTCCAGTGACACATGAATTCAAAAACAGCAAAGGCAGGAACTGTGCAGGTTCTCTCTCTCTCTCTCCTCTGCACTGTCCTCACTATGTGCTTCCTTTGTCTGCTCTTCTCCCTTTCAAAACTGCTGTTGTTTTGACTTTTTTTCCCCAAAGTTTCCCATAATATAATGTAAGTGATAAGAGTTGAGAGTATAGTAGATGGTATCCAATTTATAATCCTTTGAAAAGCAGGTTCTAGTATGCACTGAAAACGAAAATGATGGAAATCACGATGGATCAGGCAGCATCTGTGGAGAGAGAGCAAGTTGACTCGAGATGACTCTTCATCAGGATGTTGCCTGACCCCTGTGATGTCCGGTAAGTTCTAATATATGTTTTATTCCAGTGTGTTTAAACTTTGACAGTAATGGGAACAGGCAGATGCCAACACCCAAACCTGTTTCTTGAGACCCAGGGATTTTGGAAGTTGGTCGCTGTGTACAAGGTAACTTGTTCCACACACACCTGCCCAATGGGATTTTCTTTACTGTGTGACACCAACAGCTGATGGTAACGGCTGCTTTCACCAGATCAACAAGAACATTTTGTACTTTTTTGTCAAAGCATTCCCTCTGTATCTGAAATGCTCACAGCACTATAACCTGAGGAGTCTTATGACCTTTAAAGATGAGATAAAAATTTCAATCATACAGAAGATGACCTAAAATGTTATAATTATAAAATATTCCCTCTAGTTATCATCCTAGCCAACAAACACATGAGGTTCAATGAACCCATTAGTGTACAGCTGTTATCTCTGACTCGTGGCCAAAACAAACTCTATGCAGAACATACGATTACATATGTAAACGTTTACAGTTTAACAGTGAATATTTCTGGAGAACTTCAAAGACAAAGATCCCAGAATGATTCACAATAGTTGGCTTTTATCATGGTCAATGATGAAATACAATTACTTTGAGAATAACCATGAGAATAACCATGCATCCAAGTGCAGTGAAACCTTTGCCCTCTGGAAAATTCCAGATCCTAAGTGTGCCAGAGCTCATCATCTGCAGTTACAGAACTTCATGTATCAAATAATGATGAATGAAGTGGGAAAGCTTCCTGCAAGATAAAAACCCTCCACTTTTTTGTTCTCAGTCATGTACATGACTGTTTTACTCTACGTCCTAACTGCAAATGCTTTCATAATGACATAAATTACACATGTCCAATTTTTGTTTCAATTGTGCACAGGGACTCAAAAGGTTTCAGACTTTGTCCACTAAAGCTATGACAAATACATTTTTTAATGTTTGAGCTTTTACTTTGCCCAACTTTCCAAACTTGTTTTTGGTGAGCTGAGGTTTTGTGCATTTGTAGTCAAATCTGCATTCAGTATACTGGACGGTCCTCCCTAGGCAGCTAGCCTCGGCAAAATCTATGGAGACCTTGAGCTGCTCAAATATTGAATTAGAATTAGAATCCCTACAGTGTGGAAACAGGCCCTTCGGCCCAACAAGTCCACACCGACCCTCCAAAGAGTAACCCACCCAGACCCATTCCCCTACCCTATACCTATCCCTGACTAATGCACCTAGCCGACACATCCCTGGACACAATGGGCAATTTAGCATGGCCAAAACATGATATCCTTCCTTCCCAACTTCCCTGTTTGAGATACAAAGGAATATACAACATCATATTTGACATCTGCTTTGTTGTAGGGGTTGTTGGAAAGATTACTGAATTAGGCATTAGTTCAGCTTTGGGCTCTACTCCAGACTTTCTATTAAGGTTTTCACCTTAATGATGTTTTCAGGAAAAGACGTGGTTGCATTGAACCAATTCCATTTTTAGTTTGTCATGCATGAATATGTAATATACAAATCATGTGGAATGAGTAAATTTCAACCTGGAAGCCCACATACTATATTAATTTTAACCAAAAAATTAAGTTTCTCAATATTCTTAGCATTTCCAGAACTTCTGGATTCGGAAGCAAAACAATAAAACATTTACTAAAAGCTTAACAAATGTGGTTGTTGAAGAATGTGTGGAAAGGTAACAATAGATAAAACTAAGGTGGTTGGTTTCATAAGGAAAGGCTTTCAGTCCAGTTGAATAGGAGAACAAAGATTGTACAAACAGCAGATAACTTGTTACATAATGTGACAGATAAAATTAATTCCATTTTATCTCCAAACAGTGGGTGTTACCTCAGCTCAGATTTGCTTCAAATTTTCTATAGATAAGATACTTACACACACAAAAAAGTATCATATACTCAAGTTTCAAACGTACTTCTCTACTTAATGGAGAGTGAAGCATTTTACTTTTAATATCTAATGAGTTTTAAGTCCAATTTTCTGGAACAGGAAATATGGAGAAATTAATGTCCATTGGGAATTGAAAGATGACACCTAGAGATTAAATCTTGTTGATTTTTCTGAATTTTAAACAAAAAAAAAATTATACAGGAATAGGAAAGAATTTGACAACATCCGGGAACAGAGTGAACTAAATACGTTCTTAAGCCTGGTTTTCCACTGTCATTTAGCAAAATCAGACACACATTTACAGAAAGTCATTCACATCAACCACAGTTTTCTGTATGGTAATGTTATTTTAAAAATATCTGTTAGTTTGTCATCACAAAACAAGTCAAGTGCATGCTAAAGTGTTCAATCAGGCTATTTATATAATGCAAATAACAACACGATTAGCACAGTTAATATTTTAGAATTTATTTCTCCACATGATTAGTTGTGCCCATGTTAATGAAAACCTAATGAGGAAAACCTTTACAGAGGTTCTGCTGCAAAGCCTGACATTAGGCAACTGTCCCCGAATGTTCTTTCCCTGCATAAGGTTATTCTGTTGTACCTAGGGGGTGGAGATGATGAGTTGCTGGTCCTCTTACTTGATTAGGAATCCACAGTCCCAGGATTCTGAGGGACCTGGTTATGAATCCCACATGGCAGACGGCAGAATTTGAATCCAATAAAGATTTGGAATTAAGAATCTAATGATGACATTGTCGATTGTCAGAAAAATCTAACTTGTTCACTTTAGGAAAGGAAGCTACCATCCTGTCCTGGTCTGACCGACATGTGACTCCTGACCCACAGCCTTGTGTAACCTCTGGGCAATTAGGGATGGACAATAAATGCTGACTTAGCCAGCAGCGCCCACATCCTGGGAATAAATAAACTTGTTGCCTCTTGTCAAATGTCATATGAGAGTGAAAACGTATTATGTGACAATTGGGAGCATGATCAACAACTAAGTACCCAACATGCTTAAATAACAAATAAAAACTGAAGGAACTGCAGATGCTGTAAATTAGAAACAAAACAGAAACTGCTGGAAAAGCTCAGCAGGTCTGGCAGCATATGTGGAGAGAAATCAGAGTTAATGTCTGAGTCCAGTGACCCTTCCTCAGCTCTGAGGAAGGGTCACTGGACCCAAAACATTAACTCTGATTTCTCTCCACAGATGCTGCCAGACTTGCTGAGATTTTCCAGCAATTTCTGTTTTTGTTTGTATTTGCTGCTCAAATTCCAGGCAATTTTGGTATTTTAAAAGCCTCTAAGACATTCCCATGTCAAGAGTTGGCAAGTTCTCAACCACATTAGGAACTGCCAAACACATAAAACAAATCTGCACGTGCTCCACTGAAAGTGTTTTGTGTACATAAAGCTGTTATTAATGGTGTGTCACATCTTTGGGTCATGTCTACATTTAAAATATTCCTTTAAAGATAAATTATGATTATTATTCATGGATCGAGACAAGAAACGTTCCCTGCCAAAGCCTGATAATGGTCTGTTGTGTTGTCTACCTACATTTCTTTCATCCACCAACCAGCAAGCAGTACTCATTTTTGATTCGCTGTATTTAACAGGATCATGTTGCTTGTGGAATGTGAAGAGTTGGTGCTGAAGGAGTCGTAGGGAGAATTTTGCTGGTGAGAGGAAGGGAATATAAATTGAACCTGATGCTTGAAGCCTGATGAAGTGATCATGAAGCATGCGCAACCATCACCCATATGTAGAAAAAAAAGCACTTTTCTGTTATCACATCTTAATCGTTCATTTGTCTATTTACATATGGTGTCCAAATGATTAATTCAGATAACTGAACAGTTTGCACAATGTCAACTTCAAATAAAAAGAAAGATTTGCATGTGTAAAGTTATTTTCATGATGATACAATATCCCAAAATATCCTATATCAAATGAAGTATTTTTGAAAAGCAACACTAGAAATGTGGCAGCCAATTTCTGAATGATAAATTCCCACAAACAGGAATGTGTTAATGACTCGATAATCTGCTTCTATGGTGTTGACTGAGAGATAAATTTTGACCGACACATTCCCTGTTCTTGTTCGAAATAGTGCCACATGATCCTGTATATTCACTTAACGGAGCGAGATGTAGCCTTGGTTTGGTATTTCATCATTTCTGACAGTACAGCACCTCCTCAGCGCTGCACTGGAGAACTGGCCTAGATTTCAGAAGTCAACATCTGGAGTGGCACTTGAACCTACAACCTTTTGATTTAGAACTTCTTCAAGTATCAGAAAACTTCCAACCTAAAAGCAACTTATTTTTTCATATTTTAATCTGCGCTTGTCACTTTGAAAGAGATACACAATAAATAAATTGCATCCGCAGTTCTGATGGTTTTTACATAATAAATAAAGATTAGTGTTCTGTGTAAATATAAAAACGGATGGAAATTTTGTAAAGTGCCATACTTCTGTTATTGCAATGGAATACCTCAATGTACAGTGTTGCAATTCCAAAAACTGCAATGCAAGTGATTTATATTTTCCGAAAATCTTCTGGATCATTTATGTCTTTCTGCTGAAAGAATTACTGAAATCCTAAAAATACATCATGCAAATGTCAGCACAGTCATTCCCATAGAAGACTGGCAAATGTAGGAGAATGTGGGAGAAGAGAGGACACAACCTCCTTTTTATAACATTAGTTGCCGAAGATAAGTTTGTAAAGCTCTCAAATGTTTTAATGGTCTGCTGAGTGAATGATTGAATTGGTGAGTGATTTGGTGGTTAACAGAGCAAGTCTGTTGACTGGGGATTCAGTGGGTGACCATGTCAGTGTAAATAAGTGGGTGGGTGTGTAGTCGGTAGGGATAGATGGATGAGCGAGAGAGGTCAGATTGGGGCACGGTCAAGTGCAAGGATATTTGAGTTGGGGAGTAGATTGGATGAAAGTGTAGTCGGGTTGTGGCATGGGAGTTATTGTGTTTTGTTGTGTCGCTCAGTTCAGTTATCCTGGTAAATCAGAGAATTAGAAGAGGTAATAACCAACACCACATTTCCAGGGTAAATACTCCAGTAAATTCCTATGTCTCTGAGAGCTTGCACATTTTAAACCACAAAGAACCAATTATCTTAAATATAAATTTAATTAAATTACACTTTCATTGACAATCTTTGTTGAGATTTTCTTCTATTTAATACCCCAGAAAACTATTAAATGCCCTACTGTGTGGAAACAGTCCTTTCAGCCCAACTAGCCCTCCGAAGAGTAACCCACCCAGACACATTTCCCGCTGACTAATGCACCTAATGCTATGGGCAATTTAGCCTGGCCAATTCACCAGACCTGCATATCATTGGATTGTGGGAGGAAACCAGACCACCTGGAGGAAACCCACACAGACACGGGGAGAATGTGCAAACTCCACACAGACAGTCGCCCAAGGCCAGAATCAAACCTGGGACCCTGGTGCTATGAGGCAGCAGGGCTAACCACTGAGCCACCGTGCCACCCTATCTTGGGTTTACATCAAAACATAACAATGAAAATAACAATCATAAATAAAAGTAAACTGTGAAAGTGTGACATCTTGGCATGTGAAAAAAGGAACATGTATGTGATGAAATATGTTCACCTTCCCTCGCTTCGTGATATTATTCATGCCCTTTCTTCTTTCTGGAGCTCAGTGTTGGCATCTTTTGTGGAGAGTTCTGGGAAACCAGCCCATCTGAAGTTTAAACTTTGGAGCCAGTTTCAGTGCCTGTGTGTGCATCAGGGCTTCCACACGTTCCTGATAATTGCCCTCTGAGATAGTCCAGATTTCATTGATCTGGATACTAGAGAGTTTGGGCCTTTGTTTTTGCAAAGTTAAACAGAAAGCAACATATGCCTGTCATACTCTGATTTTGAGTTTTTGATTTTGATTTGATTTTTGATGTCCACATGTACCTAAGTCCAGTGAATCGTTTTGTTTTGTATGCAGAACAGGCAGATCATCCCATACCCTTGACAAAGGGTCAGTTAGACTCCAAACATCAGCTCTTTTCTTTCCTTACAGATGCTGCCAGACCTGCTGAGATTTTCCAGCATTTTCTCTTTTGGTTTCATTAGGGTCATAGAACAGAGGCAGGAATATGGCTGCAGAGAAAGTGCACAGTGAGTGAAATCAACATTAAATTAAAAATTTGAGAGGTCCATTCAGAAGTCTAATAACAGTGGGGAAGAAGCTGTTCTTGAACCTGTTGGTCTGTGTGTTTAAGCTTTTGTACCTTCTGCCCGATGGAAGGGTTTGGAAGAGATTACAACCAGGGTGGGAGAGGACTTTAATGATGTTGCATGCCTTTCCAAAACAGTGGAATCCATTCACTCACTCACTCAATCACTCACTCAATCAGTCACTCACTCAATCACTCACTCATTCACTTACTCACTCATTCATTCACTCAATCAGTCACTCACTCAATCACTCACTTACTCACTCATTCACTCACACTCATTCATTCACTCAATCACTCACTCACTCGTTCACTCACTCATTCACTCAATCACTTACTCACTCAATCACTCACTCATTCACTCACTTAATCACTCACTCAATCACTCATTACTCAATCACTGACTCAATCACTGACTCAATCACTCACGCAATCATTCACTCACTGACTCAATCACTCATTCACTCACTGACTCAATCACTCACTCACTCAATCAATCACTTAATCAACCACTCACTCACTCAATCACTCACTCACTCAATCACTCACTTACTCACTCATTCACTCAATCACTCACACTCATTCATTCACTCAATCACGCACTCACTCAATCACTCACTCACTCGTTCACTCACTCAATCACTCAATCACTTACTCACTCATTCACTCACTCACTCACTCACTTAATCACTCACTCAATCACTCACTCAATCACTGACTCAATCACTCACTCACTCAATTACTCACGTAATCATTCACTCACTGACTCAATCACTCACTCAATCACTCATTCACTCACTCACTGACTCAATCACTCACTCACTCAATCAATCACTTAATCAACCACCCACTCACTCACTCAATCACTCACTCAATCACTCTCTCAATCATTCAGTAACCCATTAAAAGACCTGAAATCTTTAAAAGCTTGCCTGAATATGACAGCTATTATCATTAAAAAAGGCTGTGTCTCAGGAATGACTGTGTTGAAAATTCCACAATATATTTTCAATTTCTGTATTTAACCACACATCTGCTGTTGACTGAAATTACTGCAGTGTTGGGTATAAATAATGGTGAGCATTATTAGCATTTCCATTATTTTGACAGCAACCTTTCAGACATTATGTTACAGTAGCTGTAATGTGATTGTAGATCTGGGGATAGGATTCATATGATGGAAGGGTTTTAAAATTAGAATTTGCTTTATAAAATAACACGAAGTTCATTTATGATGATGCATGAATGACATATTTATAATAGATGGTATAACTGCTGGTCTTCATTACAGATTTGTAAATATTACAGCACCTACGTCAGAATAAGTGAATACTAGGCAGAAAGGACATTAATAATATCACAAAGCGAGGGAGGGTGATCATATTTCATCACACATAAATCTTCTTCTTTTACATGCTAAGATATAACAACTTCGCAGTTCACTTTTATTTGTGATTGTTATTTTCACTGTTATGTTATAAATGTAAATCCAAGATAGTTTGATGGAGTCTACAAAGGTTCTTCACATCTAAATGAAAACTTTGCATTTAATTCATGTTATACATGAGATAACTGGTCTTTTATGGGCTTATAAAATGCAAGGAAAAGTTTGTTTTTGCTAATTATGCTTCCTCTAACCGCGATGTATTTAATCATTTCATACTTGTACTTCGTAAAAACATATGTACAGTACTATATTAAAAAAATAACTAATATCTAGTTAACTAATATCAGAATATCTAGTTATTATAGCAAATACACCTGTTGATTAAAAATTTAAGATTTCCCCGGATTATGAGTGCCATTACTAATATATGATAAAATTCCCAACAAATTACACCCAAATCCCCCTGGAATCATTATTAAACAGCAACCAGTCTTAGTTAAACTTGCTCTTGCCCATTTCAAATCTATATTTTGTCCTCCAAGCAGCTGTAAAATGTAAGAAGGAAATTATGTCTCTTTTTTAACACAGTCTTTGATGTGAGTGTCACTGAAAAGGCCAGCATTGGTTGTTCATTGCTAACTGTACTTCAGAAGGTAGTTGTGAGTCACCTTTGAGTATCACTGCAGTCTCTAAGGTGTCGATACACCCATAGTGCTATTAGGAAGGGTGTTCCTGTGCTTTAACCTGTTACCAGGGGAAACTGCAGCTGATGGCATTCCTATGTCTCTTCCTTCCAGGTGGTAGAGGACACAGTGCTGCATAAAGAGACTTGGTGAGTTGCTGCAGAGCATCTTATAAATGCTATGCACTGCTGCCACTGTGTGCCATTGGTAAAGGGAATGTAGGTTTAAGGTGGTAGATGGGGTGCCAATCAAGCAAGCTGCTTTGTCTTCCATTGTGTTGAGCTTCTCGGCTGTTTGTGGTGACTCATCTAAGTAAGAATATGTAATCACACTATTGACTTTGCCTGTGGGCATCAGACAGACCTCAGATGGTCGAGAAGTGAGCCCTCAGAGAGTCGAGAAGTGAGTTATACGCTGCAGAATTCCCAGGCATTCGTCAGCTCTGTAGCTACACTACCTATGTGACCAGTCCAGTTAACTTTCAAGTCAATGTTATCTCCCAGGGTGTTAATGTAAAGTGGGGAATAAGCAATGGCAATACAATTGAATGCCGATGAGTGATAGTTAAACTTCCTCTTGTGTAGTAGTCATGGTCTGGCATTTGTATGGCAATGATATGACATTTTACTTGTTAGCACAAATTGTTGACCAGACCTTACATATAGACATGGACTGTATCATTATCTGAGGAGTTGTGAATGGTCCTGAGCTCTGTGAAATCTTTGCCAAACATCCCCCTTCTGACTTTAGGAAAGCTCATTGTTGAAACACTGAAGATATTTGGGCTGACAATGAGATCCCGAAGACCTCTGGCAGCATATCCTTAGATTGAGATGACTGATCTCAAACACCACAACCATCTTCCTTTATGGTGGGTATGACTAGCCAGTGGAGAATTTTCTTCAATTCCCTTTGACTTCAATAAAAGCAAAATATTGTGGATGTTGGAAACTAGGAATAAAAACAAGAAGTGCTAGAGAAAGTCAGCAGGTCTGGCTGCATCTGTGAAGACAGAGACAGAGTTAATTTGAGCTTATCAAACTTAAAACATTAACTCTGTTTCATCCTTTGACCTCAATCTTGCTAGTACTCTTTGCTGTCATTCTCAGTTAAATACTGTCTTGATGTAAAGGCCAGTTACTCCTGGCTCCTGTTTGAAATTTTTAAAATTCAATTGTGGGACATGAGTGTCAGTGGCTGGGCCCAGCATTTTCTGCCTGTCCCTAGTTGCCCCTTGAGAAGGTAGTGGTGAGCTGCCCTCCTGAACTGCTGAAGTTCATAAGGCTGCAATCCAGGGGTCTTATTCCTGTTTGTACTCAGGTTGTGATGGGGTCAGAAGCTGAGTTGTCCTGATGGAATTGAAACGCAGAATTGGTGAGCATTCCTGAGTAATTACTGCTTGATAGCTGTCAACTTTGCTGTTCATTCAGTGTAAATTGATGGGGTTACTTGAGGTGCACTGATTCATCAGCTGAGAAAAAACAGCAGGAGATTCCTCATGCATGATTGATCATGCCGTGAGACTTGAGGCAAATTTTCTCCCCTGAATGGCGTCATTGAATAAGTTGGATTTCTATAACAAGCCAGTAATTTCATGCTTATTATTCTTAAAAATTGTGCCTTTTCTAGATTTAATACTTAAACATGAAATTCACCATCTGTGGTGAGACTTGAATACATATCTCCAATGTGATAGCGCAGACCTTTGCAATTCTAACTCAGTAAACTTTACCACAATAATATAAAACAAAAAAACTGTGGATGCTGGAAATCTGAAACAGAAACAGAAATTGGTGGAGAAACTCAGCAGGTCTGGCAGTACCTACAGAGAGAAGGGAGCGTTAATGTTTTGGGACCAGTGACCCTTCTTTGGAACAGATCAGAATGATGCATGCATTTGGAATCTGAGTAAATGGGAGTAACCGCGAATCTTCTTAACCAACCACATCAAAGAATTGTAATGTGAACAACACAGGTTCTGAATCAAGAAGGGTAAATTAGAATTTTTAATTTAATATTATATCAACCAGAATTAAAGTTATACAAAGAAAAATTGGATGAAAAGAGAGAGAAAATTGTGGGGAAGGACTGAGAAGGTGGGGCGATGGGATGTTGGGAATGTGGCTAATTTTAAATATTAGGCAGAACCTAATCCAGTCACCCATTCGGAGCTTAATGTTGGGGGCATTTAATCAGGTGGGAGACTGTCAGGTTGGGGCCCTGTTGCCATTTTAAAAATTTATTTGTAGGACTTAGGCATCGCTGGCTGGGCCAGCATTGATGGCCCATCCCTATTTGCTATTGAGAAGGTGGGGGTGAGCTGCCTTCTTGAACCACTGCAGTCCACCTACTGATGGTTGACCCACAATGCCCTGAGGGAGGGAATTCCAGGATTTTGACCCAGTAACAGTGAAGGAACAGTGATACATTTCCAAATCGGGATGGTTTGGAGTAGAACTTGCAGGGGGTGGTGTTCCCAAGTACCTGCTGTCCTTGTCCTTCTAGATGAAAGTGGTTGTGGGTTTGGAAGGTGCTGTCTAAGGATATTTGGTGAATTTCTGCAGTGCAACTTGTAGATAATACACACCGCTGCTACTGAGCGCCTGTGGTGAAGGGATTGAATGCTTGTAGATGTGGTGCCAATCATGTGGGTTGATTTGTTCTGGATGGTGTCAAGCTTCTTGAGTGTTGTTGGATCTGCATCCATCCAGGCAAGTGGGGAGTATTCCATCACACTCCTGACTTGTGCCTTGAGGGTGGTGGACAGGCTTTGGGGAATCAGGAGGTGAGTTACCTGGTGCAGTATTCCCAGCCTCTGACCTGCTCTTGTAGCCACTGTGTTTATGTGGTGAGTCCAGTTGAGTTTCTGGTCAATGGTAACCCCCAGGATGTTGATAGTGGAGGATTCAGTGATGGTAATCCCATTGAATGTCAAGGGGCAGATGGTTAGAGTGTCTCTTATTGGTGAAGGTCATTGTCTGGCATTTCTGTGGCGTGAATGTTACTTGGCACTTGTCAGCCAAGCCTGGATGTTGTCCAGGTCTTTGAGCACGGATTGCTTTAGTATCTGAGAAGTTGCGAATGGTGCCAAACACTGTGCAATCTTCAGAGAGCATCCCCACTTCTGGCCTTATGACAGAGGGAAGGTCATTGAGGAAGCAGCTGAAGATGGTTGGGCCTAGGATACTACCCAGAGGGACTCCTGCAGAGATATCCTGGAGCTGGGATGACTGATCCTCTACAACCACAACCATCTTCCTTTGTGCCAGGTATGACACTAACCAGTGGAGTGCTTGCTCCCAGATAAATTGATTCCAGTTTTGCCAGGGTTCCTTGATGCTATACTCGGTGAAATGCAGCCTTGATGTTAAGGCCTGTCCCTCTCCCCTCCCCTCTGGAATTCAGCTCTTTTGTCCATGTTTGACCCAAGGCTGTAATGAGGTCAGAAGCTGAGTGGCCCTGGGGGAACCCAACTGGGCGTCACTGAGCAGATTATTGCTGAGCAGGTGCTGCTTGATAGCACTATTGATGACACCTTTCATCACTTTACTGATGATCGAGAGTAGACTGATGGGGTGGTAATTGGCCGGGATGGATTTGTCCTGCTTTTGTGTACAGGACACACCTGGGCAATTTTCCACATTGTCTGGTAGATGCCAGTGTTATAACTGTACTGGAACAGCTTAGCTACGGGAGCGGCAAATTCTGGAGTACTAATAGTCTTCAGTACTATTGCCAGAATGTTTCAGGGCCCACTGCCTTTGCAGTATCCAGTGCCTCCAGCCATTTCTTGATATCACGTGGAGTGAATCAAATTGGCTGGAGACTGGTATCTGTGACGCTGGGGACCACTGGAGGAGCCTGAGATGGATCATCCACTCGGCACTTCTGACTGAAGATTGTTGCGAATGTATCAGCCTTATCGTTTGCACTGATGTGCTGGGTTCCTCCATCATTGAGGATATTTGTGGAGCCTCCTCCTCCAGTGAGTTGTTTAATTGTTCATCACCATTCACCACTGGATGTGAAGGACTGCAGAGCTTAGATCTGATCTGTTGGTTGTGGGTTCGCTTAGCTCTGACTATTATTTGCTGTTTATGCCATTTGACATGCAGGTGGCCCTGTTTGGTGGCTTCACCAGGGTGACATCTCATGTTTAGATCTGCCTGATGCGGCTTCTGTCATGCCCTCCTGCACTTACCATTGAACCAGAGTTTATTCACTGGCTTGATGGTAATGATTGAGTGTGGGATATACCAGGCCATGAGGTTACAGATTGTGCTGGACTACAGTTCTGCTGCTGTTGATGGCCCTCAGTGCCTCACAGATGCCCAGGTCTTGAGTTGCTAGATCGGTTCGAAGTCTGTCCCATTGAACACGGTGATAGTGCCATGCGACGCAATGGAGGTTATTCTCAACGTGGAGGTGGGACTTTATCTCCACAAAGTCAATGTGGTGGTCACTTTTACCGATACTGTCACGGGCAGATGCATCTGCAGCCAGCAGATTAGTAAGGATGAGGTCAGGCATGTTTTTCCCTTGTGTTGGTTCCTTTACCACCTGCCACAGACCCAGTCTAACAGCTCTGCCCTTTAGGACCCGACCAGTTCAATCAGTAATGCTGCTACTGAGCCACACCTGGTGGTGGACATTGAAATCCCCCACCCAGTGTACATTTTGCACCTTTACCACTCTCAGTGCTTCCTCCAAGTGTTGTTCAACATGGAGGAGTAATGGTTCATCAGCTGAAGGAGGACGGTACATGATAACCAGTAAGAAGCTTCCTTGCCCATGTTTAACCTGAAGCCATGAGACTTCATGGGGTCCGGAATCAATGTCAAGGATTGCCAGGGAAACTCTCTACCGACTGTATCCCACTGTGCCACCATCTCTGCTGGGTCTATCCTGCCGGTGGGACAGGACATATCCAAGGATGTTAATGGCGGTGTATGGGGTGTTATCTGTAAGGTATGACTCCATAAAAATGACTAAGTCAGGCTGTTGCTTGATCGGTCTGTGAGACAGCTCTCCCAATTTCGGCACTAGCCCCCAGATGTTGGTAAGGAGGACCTTGCACGGTTGACAGGGCTGTTTGTGGCTTTGCCATTGTCTTTTCCGGTTCCAAGGTCGATGCCAGGTGGCCAGTCCATTTTCATTTCTTTGTTGTGACTTTCTTGTGACTGATACAACTGAATGGCTTGCTGGGTCATTTCAGAGGGTCTGGAGTCACATGTAGGCCAAACCAGGTAAGGATGGCAAATTTCCCTCCCTAAGGAACATTAGTGAACTAGTTGAGTTTTCCGACAATTGACAATGGTTTCATGGTCATCAGTCAACTCTGAATTCCAGATTTCTTCTATTGAATTCAAATTCCACCATCTGCCGTGGCGGGATTTGAACCCAGATCCCCAGAGCCTTATTCTGGGTTTCTGGATTAATAGTCGAGCAATAATACCACTAGACCATTGCCTCCCCTTGCCTTGCCTATTCACCTCCAGCCTAATTTCACTTATGGCACAGAGACCCAATGAGAGTCTTCCCTCTCTGTTAAAAGCTAAAGTCGACAAACCACTTGAGGGCTCATCCCCCTGCTGCCAATATTACCCAGCAGAGGGCATGGTGTCATCATGTGAGGAATGCTGTAAGAAGCCCATCTTCCAGTTGCTGGTGAATTCCTGGAGTAGAGGTGTCCATCATTCAAACACAAGTTGTGCCCCACTGAGGGAGCTGGCATCAAGGGAGTACCTACTGACAATTACCCCCTTGCATCTACAGTCACTCTTTTTCCTGTGAGACCTCCCCCTCCCCCAACCTTGCACCACTAATCTCCCTTATTCCCACCATCACTCCCTCCACCATGTGACCCAGCAAGAATCCTGGGACTTTCCCCAGCGCTCCCTGACTGATCAGCAGCTGTCCTTGTGCAGGACTTCAATCTGTGTGTGGTCCTTGGTCCAGGGGAAGGTCTGCTGTCATCCAGGTAAGTGACATTTCATTCTCTCAAATGGAGATGTGAGACTTCCACTGGCTTTTCAGACAACAATCAACCCCAAGAGCCTTACCAATGCCATTAAATCCAATTGCTTAAAGTCAACATTTTCAGGAATGATGAGTGGTAAAGTTTTCAGTTGACTTTTGTATAGAACAGTTAATTTTGATTGCCAGACTTGTGTTTGAGTCGAGATGTTAAAAGTGGAGTAGCTTCTACTCAGAATCAATCCACGCTTTGATTTGAATAAAAAAGTTTTGAGTATCTCTTACTTGCCACACAATTATAATTTATTCATTATTCTTCCTTTCTGGTTAATCTCTTGTACGCACAACTCCAACAATGTGAAACATGTTGTAAGATTTCTGCAGTTTGCGATGAATCACTGGAAAGCGCATGAAATTGGAGATAAAATATAATCCTCACTCTGCCCTAGTTAACCAACCTGAGAATAATATACTGGCAAGAGCTGGTGAATTCAAACAATGGGTCAATACTGTTAGAGTTACAGAACATTATAACACAAACAGAGAGAGAATTTGGATCGAGTTTAATGCCAGAAAGATATTTTTCACCTAATTAATCCATCTTAAATTCATGTTCAATTAATTATTAAGCAAGTAATTAATTATGGCATGGGTCCAATTTACAAAATAGCCAATACTGGCACATAGACCAACCTCCCTGCTTTGTGAGCTGCCACTATAAATGTGCTGTCCCAGAATCTCGATCTTCTTCCTTGGGTAGAAGCTGGATATGACAGTCAAAGCTGAAACCATTATGTTAATGTCAACTCTACACTGGGGATCACTTGGAAAGGGCGGTAGGCAGCAAAGGTGACTCTGAGGGATCTGTGCTGGGTCCACTCTTGTTTGTCATTTATATAAACAATTTGGATGAGAATTTAGGAGACATAGTTATTAAGATTGTGAGTGACACCAGAATAGTTGGTACAGTAGTCAGTGAAGAAGATTATTTGAGATTACAAAGGGGGTCAATGCGTTGAGGAGTGGCAGGTGGAGTTTAATTTTGATAAATGTGAAGTAGTGTATTTAGGAAAAACAAACAAGGGCAGGACTTATACAATTAATGGTAGGACCCTGGGGAGTTTTGTCGAACAGAAAGACCGAGGGGTCCAGAGATGTAATTCTTTGAAATTTGCGTTACAGGTAGACAGGGTGGCTAAGAACACTTGCCTTAATTGTTTAGATTTCTGAGTAAATAATTGGAATGGAGTGTTTGAGTTATAAAAACAGGCTGGATAGGCTGTGACATTTTTTTATTGGAGCATAGGAGGTCAAGGGGTGACCTTACAGAGGTTTATAAAATCATGAGGTACAAAGATAAGGTGAATAGCAAAGGTCTTTTCCTGAAGGTGGGGGAGGTACAAGGAGAAAGGATGTGAGGGGCAACTGTTTTACACAGAGTGGTTCGTGTGGGGAATGAAATGTCAGAGGAAGTAGTGAATGCAGGTATAGTTACAACATTTACAAGGCAGTTAGATAAGTTCATGAATAGGAAAGGTTTGGAAGGATATGGGCCAGGAGCAGGCAGGTGGGACTAGTTTTGTTTGGAACATGGCTGGCATGGACTGGTTGGACCAAAGGGTCTGTTTCCGTGCTGTACGCCTGTGTGACAGGAACGAGTCCACCCTTCCTGATGACAGCTTGTTTCTATTCTGGATTTTCCACGTCCCCTGGAGCATTCCACAGCAGATGGCATGAAGCTGTTCCGTGGGCCTTCAAGTGGAAACATAGATAGAAGCAGCAGGGACCTGTCCTACCATCCTTCCCCAAAACATTACATTGGGCTGGCAGTGATGTTTAGGAGTGTCAGGATTTCTGCTCAATGACGGATCGAAACTCCAGCTCCTGATTGGAAATGTGGTTGGCTTTGAGGGAGCCTTGTGGCTGCTGGTGTTACCATGGTCTTTCCAGCATCAGAGGGCAGGGGTTTGCAAAGTGCTGTCAAAGTAGGCTTGGTGTGTTGCTGTCAATAGTACACATTGCTGCAGATATGTGCCAATGGTGGAAGGTATGATGTTTAAGGTGGCAGAAGGGATACCAATCAAATAAATTGTTTTATTGTGGATTTTGCTGAGCTTCTGTGGTGTTGTTGGAGCTGTACCCATGCAGGGGAATTGGATAAATTATTTCCCATCACCCCCTGCTAACTTATACCTGCACATGGACTGGTTTTGCAGTGTCAGGAAGTGAGTTACATGCCATGACATTAATACTGTTGAAGATCAAGGGGAGATGGTTACACACTCTCTGGTTATAGAAAGTCATTGCTTGGCACTTTTACACATCTACATATGTTACCTGCTACTAATGTGCACAAACTGACAACATCATCTGAAATTAGTTGAAACAAAACTTCACTTGCCTCTTATGGTTTGCTGCGACTCTGCTAAAATCCTGTTAACTGAACTAGTATGAGATGGGAATATTGCAGGAACACAATACAGTGTTTCTGTCTGACTGGCGTTATAACTTTAAGCCTTTATGACTGCCATTCCTGATGAAGGGCTCCTGCCCAAAATGTCGATTCTCCTGCTCCTCGGATGCTGCCTGACCCGTTGTGCTTTTCCAGCACCACTCTAATCTTAACTCTAATCTCCAGCATCTGCAGTACCCACTTTCGCCTTCAATCCCACACCAGTCTATTTCTGATGAAAGCTCATCGACCTGAAATGTTAACTGCTTCTCTCTCTAGCTGCTGCCAGACTTGAGTATTTCCAGCATTTTCAGTTTCTTCCAATAGGTTTTGTCCCTGAATCTTAAATTACATGTGCATCACTGCAGCATTTTAATACTTTGCAATTGGGATAGAGCTTCAATTTTTGATGTGAATTATGCCATAAAAATGCATAAAAAAAACAGAAAATAGAGGAATGAGTCACCAGTCAAAAACATGAACCTTCCTATTCTAAACCCAGTTTCCAGCTTTTGGCCCATAGTTTGGATCGAGTCAGAGTTTGGTGCTTCCCATGACTGGGCAGTCAAGGTCAGGGGTCACAGTTTAAGGCTACAGGGTTGGTCATTGAGGAAGATGATTAGTTTCTTCACTCAAAGAGTGGGGAGCCTGTGGAATTCTCTGCCAGGGAAAGTGGTTGAGGACAAAACATTGAAGGGAGGAGTTACATACAGTTCAATATGCTAATGGCATCAAAGGGGAGAAAGTGGGAATGGGTTACTGAGTTGGAGGATCATCCATGATATATTGAACAGCAGAGAAGTTCAAAGGGGCTGAATGGCCTTCTCCATCTCCTAGATTCAATGTTTCTTTGGGAATGAGTTGCTGAGTAATAACTCAGACTTTGTCTTGATCGCACTTGCTATTTGATACGCACTGTGGGTATTTAATTATAGTCTGTTACCCATATTAACATGGTCATTTTGGATAATCTGGTAGTATTATTGATGGACCAACCAGAGAAATGCAATTGGAGCACACTAGTATGTGAAAGTTTCACGTGGAGGACTGGATGGGAGTAAAAGGTCAAGTAATGGTTGGATATAATTCAATAACTTGTGCTGCTTTTTCATTGGGCAGTTCAGAGTCAGGCACATTGCTGAGGATTAGGAGTCACACATAGAGCAGGTCAGGTAAGGCAATCAGGTTTCCTTCCCGAAAGGACATTGGTGAGCCAGATGTGTTCTTCTGACATTTGGCTTGTTTTTAATTCCAGACTTTTATTGAAACCACATTTCACCATCTGTTACAGTGGGATGTGAACCCATGTCCCCAGAACATTAACCCGGGGTTCTGCATGACTAGCCAGCAAGGTTACAGCCATGACACTGTCCAGGTACTGTAGCTCCGCAAATAAATGACATCCAAAATTCCCCAGTATCTTAAATCCTGTAATTTGCTTGGACAGTGGCAAACCAGTCAAAATAGGATAAGAGTTCCGAATAAAAGTCCTCAGTGCAGAGCTGCAGCTGATTGGGTTGTGTATTGGCAATTTGAGTATAAAGGCCACTTTGTGATTTAACATTCACATGATTTTTTTTCCGTCCAGTTAATTTTAATGGATGAAGTATCTCTCAGGTTATCAATGGGAGTTAATAATCTGTGTTCAAATTCTTGATATGCATTTTTGAAACATGTATCGCTGCAAAAGTAATTGGTTAACATTTCCCCTTTGATTCTTGTCCAAGCTGTACATTATTATGCTTTAGTCAAGACATCACCTGGGTTCTGGCCACAGAGACACAGCGAAGCAGTCAAGCCGAGATAGTGGTGCGGTGTAAACACTATGAGACATGGTGTCAGCTGGCGGGAGAATTAATTATGGAGACATTTTAGAAAAGCTGAGATTCTGAGTTGGAGACATGAGGATACAATTGACTGTGCAGAGATATACAAATTAAGTGGAACAGAAATGTCAATCTTGAGCATATTTCATTTTAAGCAACAAAAGAAAGACAAGTAAGTATAGTGTAAGACTGATATCGAGAAGCACTTAATTATCTGAAGGGCCAGATTTAGATAATGTGATCTGCTGGACATATGAACAGATGAGTTTGGAGCCAAAGTATATTTGGCACTTGAGCCAGCTCTATTATTTGATAAGATCATTGTTGATCTGATTGTGACCTTAACCCACCTTCCTGGCAATTTCCTAAATATGTCTTAGAAATATTCAATGACTGAAAATGTGTTGCTGGAAAAGCGCAGCAGGTCAGGCAGCATCCAAGGAGCAGGAGAATCGACGTTTCGGGCATGAGCCTTTCTTCAGGAATGAGGAAAGGGCTCATGCCCGAAACGTCGATTCTCCTGTTCCTTGGATGCTGCCTGACCTGCTGCGCTTTTCCAGCAACACATTTTCAGCTCTGATCTCCAGCATCTGCAGTCCTCACTTTCTCCTAAAATATTCAATGACCCCAACTCCATTGCTGTCCAAGGAAGAGAGTTCTATGGACCCACAGTCCTTGCAGCAAATAAATCTCTGAATAATCCCAGTTTGTCAGAACTTCATCTGATTCCACCAGTTCCTGAGCTTTAATGATGGAGAAAGCAGGAGTCTGAAAGGGAAGGGCTGGTGGATGAAAGTAGAATGTTTGGAAAGAATTCTCAGTGCTGCCGTCAAGAAGTGGAGGATATGTTGCTGCATTTCAGTGAGGCACTGTTGTACCAAGGTGAGGTAAGGTGTTTTTCCATCCTATTTGAAATAGCAGATAGAGTCACAACTCATTGGCCAGCATATACCCACTTACATGTCCATGTCACAATCTGGTCAGGGATCAGTTAGCCTTTTTTTCAAAAATAGACAAAATGTGAGATCCAGAGGACTTTAGAAGAGAATAAACAAATACATTTCCATGGTTTTGAACAAACAAAAATAAAGTTGTCTATGCAAAGTTTGCTAAACTATTTAGAATTCAGGTATAACTTATATTCTGATATCCAAAAATGACCATGTTAATATGGGTAACAGACTATAATTGAATACCCACAGTGCATATCAAATAGCAAGTGCGATCAAGACAAAGTCTGAGTTATTACTCAGCAACTCATTCCCAAAGAAACATTGAATCTAGGAGATGGAGAAGGCCATTCAGCCCCTTTGAACTTCTCTGCTGTTAATATGATCATGGTCCTATCCACCAACAGTAACCCGTTCCCACTTTCTCCCCTTTGATCCCATTAGCATATTGAACTGTATGTAACTCCTCCCTTCAATGTTTTGTCCTCAACACTTTCCCTGGCAGAGAATTCCACAGGCTCCCCACTCTCTGGGTGAGGAAACTAATCATCTTCCTCAATGACCGACCCTGTAGCCTTAAACTGTGACCCCGACCTTGATTACCCAATCATTAGACACATCTTTCTAGTGTGTACCCTGTCTAGTCCTGTCAGTTTTTTTGAGTTCTATGAGATCCTTACTCATTTCTAAACTGCAGTGAATATAGTTCTAACAGATCCAGTCTCCCTTCATATGTCAGTCCTGCCATCCCAGCCAACACTCCCTCCATCACCAGAATATCCTTCCTCAGACAAAGGATTGAAACTGCACACAATACTTGAGGCCTGGTCTCTTCAAGGCTGGTACAAATAAAGAGGATTGATGAGGGTAGAACGGCAGATGTGTGAGTTATATGGACTTCAGTAAGGCATTCAACAAGGTTCCCCATGGGAGATTGGTTAGCAAGGTGAGATTTCATGGAATACAGGGAAAATTAGCCATTTGGTTACAGAACAGGCTCAAAGGTAGAAGACAGAAGGTGGTGGTGGAGGGTTGTTTTTCAGACTGGAGGCCTGTGACCAGTGGAGTGCCACAAGGATCAGTGCTGGGTCCTCTACTTTTTGTCATTTATATAAATGATTTGGATGGGAGCATAAGTGGTATAGACATTAAGTTTGCAAATTACACCAAAATTGTAGTGGACAGCGAAGAAGGTTACCTCAGATTACAACGGGATCTTGATCAAATTGGCCAATGGGCTGAGAAGTGGCAGATGGAGTTTAATTTAGATAATGTGAGATGCTGCATTTTGGGAAAGCAAATCTTAGCAGGACTTATACACTTAATGGTAAACTCCTAGAGAGTGCTGCTGAACAAAGAGACCTTGGAGTGCAGGTTCATAGCTCTTTGAAAGTGGAGTCGCAGGTAGTTAGGATAGTGAAGAAGGCGTTTGGTATGCTTTCCTTTATTGGTCAGAGTATTGAGTACAGGAGTTGGGAGGTCATGTTGCGGCTATACAGGACATTGGTTCGGCCACTGTTGGAATATTGCATGCAATTCTGGTCTCCTTCCTATCGGAATGATATTGTGAAACTTGAAAGAGTTCAGAAAAGATTTACAAGGATGTTGCCAGGGTTGGAGGATTTGAACCACAGGGAGAGGCTGAACAGGCTGGGGCTGTTTTCGCTGGAGCGTCGAAGGCTCAGGGGTGACCTTATAGAGGTTTACAAAATCATGATGGGCATGGATAGAATAAAAATAGACAAAGTCTTTTCCCTGGGGTCCAGAACTAGAGGGCATAGGTTTAGGGTGAGAGATATAAAAGAGACCTAAGGGGCAACCTTTTCTCGCAGAGGGTGTACGTGCATGGAATGAGCTGCCAGAGGAAGTGGTGGAGGCTGATACAATTGCAACATTTAAAAGGCATTAAAAGGGTATATGAATAGGAAGGGTTTGGAGGGATATGGGCCAGGTGCTGGCAGGGGGGACTAGATGGGTTGGGATATCTGGTTGGCATGGACGGGTTGGATTGAAGGGTCCGTTTCCGTGCTGTACATCTCTATGACTCTAAAACATTCTTGCTCCTGTACTCGAATCCTTTCGCTCTGAAGAATAACATACCATCTACCTTCTTCAGCACCTGCTGCACCTGCACACTTATTTTCAGTGACTGATGTACAAAGGCACCCGGGTCTCATTGCTCCTCTCCCTTGCCCCAATCTATCACCATTTAGATCATAATCTATCTTCTGTTTTTGTTTTCTTGGGGTATATCCTCATAATTATCCACATTATTCTGCACCTGCCATGTATTTATCCACTCATTCAGCCTGTACAAATCTCACTGAAGCATCTTTGCATCCTCCTCATTGTTCACTCTCTCATCCAGCATAGTGTTCTCCGCAAATGTGGCGATATTACATTTAGTTCCCTTATCTAGATCATTAATATATATTGTGAGATGTTAATAGCAGACCTTAATAACACAGTGGGTCATTAAATTTCAGTAAGCTTCACATGGGTTTACAATTAGTAATGTTTGCCAATCTGACCTTAAAAACGCCTCTCCTGAGCCATTCTGTCACAGACTATTCTGTCAAAGACTGCTCCAGTTTTGGTCGATAACATCTCTTTCCTGTGTCAATGGAAAGTGTACTTCGACACTTACTCACTGCTAGTTGGCTTCATCAAGCTGAAATTACCTCTGGTATTTTCCCTGAGCTGTAATCTTGCTCCATTGCACCAAGCAAATACTGCCTGTGGGCTTTTCAAACTGACCCAGTTATTACCACAGGGATTTGTTTTTTGATTTCTTTGAGACCTAACTCCATAGTGCTATCCAACTGCTGCGGAACTTCTCTGAGTCCCCAAACAGAATCTAAGTCACACAGGTCTGAGGAAGGGTCACTCAATCTGAAGTGTGAACCCTGATTTCTCTCCACCTGCTGAGCTTTTCCAGCTATTTCTGTTTTTGTGCCCATGTCATGCAGTTGCCTTTCTAAAAGTACAGTTAAAAGCTTCTCTCTCTCTCTCTCTCTTTCTGTCTCTCTCTCACACACACAAACTTTCTGACTTTCCCATATGCCCATAACTTTTAACTGCCTTGATCTGCCACGAGTGACTAATTGAAAACCTTGCAACTAGCTCCATCCCAGCTTCTGGACAGAATTGTATGTAATTTATAATTTGGAATAGTCAAGTGTGGCAGCCCTGGAATTGAATATGTTCTGAACATTTGGAATCTCACAGAATGCAACTGAGTTTCCTGAAGAGGGACTGACCAGGCATGCCTGAATCTCCATGTAGGTGGACACTGTTTATATGGAGCTGGGCATTGGTGCAAATGCAAGGAACTGCATGTGGACTGTCTCTGAAAATTCTGACAGGAACAATTGCATTTCTATTCTGCTTCGCAAATTCCCTTTTCATGGAAGGACCCTGGACCAGCTGCTGCATCGATCTAAGCAGCATTTTGGGGTGATATTAGACCTCCCAGAGGATCGCTCCACTGCCATCCCCATCACTGCACATGCAATATACATCTCATCATGTAATAGACTGGCCTTCTCTACTCCATACCCACCGAATTGTCTATATTTGCACTGATGCAGCACATGCCCAAATTATGTGATGATGCATCTGCAGAGTACTTGTCCTCCTCCAAGGATCCCTCTATCACCTTTGAGAGGTCTGTGGGAAATCAAAGGAGATGAGTTCATGCTGACATGGGTTAAGTCTACAAACTCTACATTTGCATTTCATGGGATTTCAGTTTATGGTGACATCAACTTCATACGAGTTTATTATATGCCAAATGGAGTTGAAATATCTTGTGATATCATTCAGTGCAAGGGACCCCCACCTTATAATGGCTAATCCTTGGGAGTGTGACACTCCGTAGATTCAGAACTATAGACCTGTTTGTCTGACTCAGTGATGGATAAGTTGGAGGTGATTCTAAAAGATAGTATTTCTATGCATTTGGAGAGACAAGGATTGATTAGGGATAGTCAGCATGGTTTTGTGCAAGAGAAATCATGTCTCACAAACTTGATTACATTTTTTGAGCAAGTAACCAAAAAGACTAATGAGCGCAGAGTGGTTTACTTGGACTTCAGTAAAGTCTTTGGTAAGGTTCCACAGGATACACTAATTAGTAAAGTTTGATCACATGGGATTCAGGGTGAGCTTTGGATAGAAATTGCCAATTGGATAGAAAATTGGCTTAGCAACTGGAGATAGAAGGTGGTGGAGTGTTGTTTTTCAGACTGGAAACCTGTGACCAGAGGTGCTCTGTGGGGATCGATTCTGGGTCTACTTTTCTCATTTATGTAAGTGATTTGAATGAGATTTTAGGAGGCATGGTTAGTAAGTTTGCAGATGACACCAAAATTGGTGGCACAGTGAACAGTGAAGAAGGATATTTCAGATTACAAAGAGATCTTGATCAACTGAGTCAATGGGTTGAGGAGTGGCAGATGGAGTTTAATTTGGATAAATGTGAGGTATTTCAGTTTGGTAAAACAAACAAGGGCAGGACTTATACAATTAGTGGTGGGATCCTGGTAGTGTTGTAGAACAGAGTTATAGGGGTTCAGGTACATAATTCTTTGATATTTGCAATATATGTAGACAGGGTAGTTAAGAAGGTGTTTAGCATACTTGTCTTCATTGCTCCTTTGAGTATAGGAGTGGGAATGTCATGTTGAGGTTATACAGGATATTGACAACACCTCTTGTGGAGTACTGTGCACAGTTCTGGTTGCTCTGTTATAGGGAGGATATTATTAAATTGGATAGGGTTCAAAATGATTTAACAGGATGTTGCTGGGAATGGAGGGTTTGAGTTACTGAAATAGGCTGGGACTTTTTCATTGGAGCATAGGAGATGGAGGGGTGACTTATAGAGATTTACAAAACCACAAGGGGCATAGATTAGGTGAATTGCTAAGGATTGGGGTGGTTCAAAACTATGGGGCATATTTTTAAGGTGAGAGGACAATGATTTAAAAAGGAAGGAAGGGGCAACTCGTTTACATGTTTGTATGTGGAATGAACTGCCAGAGGAAGTGGTCGATGCAGGTACAGTTACAACATTTAAAAGAAATTTGGTTAAATACATGAATAGGAAAGGTTTGGAGGGATATGGGCCAAATGCAGGCAGTTAGGACTAGTACAGTTTGGGAACACGGTCAGAGTGGACTAGATAGATGGAAAGATTTCTTTCAGTGCTGAATAATTCCATGACTCTATAACATCTGTTCCCACACAGCTGTCTACGTTACTATGATTTGTTCTAGCACTTGAGGTCCAGTTTCCCCCATTCTTAGTTTCTTCCTGAAGTTCTGCACTGTTCCCTCAAACAATTGGAGAAAGCAGAGCTATCAGTGTGGCAAGTGGATTATATCGAGAGAATGGAATGACAGTATTTATAGAGGGGTTACTGTGAAGCATGGGTGCAACGTGTTGATTGGTTGGATTAGTGGGCAAAAACCTGTCAGAAAGAGTAGAATGTGAGATAATGTAAAGTTGTTCTCACTGGCAGGAACAATGAAAAAGCAGTGCATTACTGAAACAAGAACTACCAAACCCCAGATCCACCATTCTGCTTTGATTAATAATTCCATAATGTTACATGAGAAGGATCATAGACCAAGAAAGCAAAAGGATGCCAAAAGAAAATTTATTACTTTTGTGATTTTTTATTATGTTGTTCTTCTTATGTTTTACTTGAAGACAGTTTCAAAATGTAGGTAGGTATAAGCTGAAGATTTTGCAAGGAGTTGCTGCTCCTCTGGGTGTGTACTGCTACAGGTTTACTGACGAGCCTATCAGGAGCAAATACATAAGAACCCAGTCACTGATTGGAGGAACAGCTTAATGCCTGAAGCCATGGCAGTGAGTCTCTGGCCTGGCTTTGGGAATAGGAGAATCTCAGGGAGAGGAAGGAAATGAGAGCTCTACCATGGGGAGGAGGCCATGAGTCGAACGGCAGAGGGGAACTCCCAGAAATCCAGTCCAAAATGGCAGCAGAGTTGGGCTCCTCTGCCAGAGCTCATCTGCTCTAAGCACTTTGCTTTATTTTTCCCTCCCTTTTCTTGTTTTCTGACTTATTTTCCTTGTCCTGGCTTGGACAACATCGACAGTGGTGAGCCCAGTGCTTGAACCCCAAGCAGTCCTGAGCTGGGACAGGGTGTAGGCCTCAGGTGGGCCTACTGCAGACCTTGAGTGGGCCTAGTGGGGAGGGCAGTGAGCTCCTACTTACTCTTCTGGAGGAAGCACTGGACCTGGAATCGGGGGCTGCTCCAATGTTGACGAGACAGGCCAGCGGCAAAACATGGCTCAGGATCAGTGACTTTGATATTGGTTGGATCTGGTGTAGATGGTGGCAGAGAGTTGGTGACACAGGTGTCCTTGACGATGATGAGCTGGTTCAGGACTAACTGATGGATGCTGTTCAAGCTATATTGTTCTTTAATTCTTAAATTATTCAAAATGGCACCATTTCATAGCAACAAATGAAAGCTTTTCACTGTATTTTATTGCAGTCTTATGTAAAATACACATGACAATAAAATTAAAGTTAAACTGTGAGCTGGGTTGTGACGATGAGTTTGTGCGCTAGGGGCATGATTCCATTAAAGTTACTCTGTAAAAGAACACCTTGGCCACTTTCATTTAAATGTGAAATGTTTGCTGGTGGGGTCAAAGGGTGGGTGAACATTTTTTGGAGTTCGAAGCCCCATGAATTATTTTCTTGAAGTGAAAGAAGGCAGTGTAAGTCAGGGAGAGTGAGAGAAGGGGAAAACAGAGAGAGTGAGAGGGGTAAAAGAGAGGGAAGGGGTGAGGAGAATGGAAGGTATGAGGATGAGAGAACAGGATAAGAGTGTGAGAGAGGGAAAGAAGAGTCGGAGAGGGAGAAAGCATGTACCTGTATTGAGGAGGAAACCGATTGAAAACCAACTAACTTTGAACTCTCACTTTTAGGTGTATTTCACCGAGATTACCTCTGAGTGAGCCCACCAAGGGTGACCCAAGGTCAGCAATAGTTAAGCCTAACTCCTTAGCTCAGTCCCAGCTGCTGCTCCCTTTCCCTGGTGATCATGAATTGAGGCTAATCCTTTCTCTCTCTTGCTCTGTTAGTTGCTCATTTGACTGATCAATTTACAGCTTTTGAGTTCATCGAATGGAGTTCCATGTTACTGTTGGGGTAGCCTTACCTTCCTGAAATGTGTTAATCCCCCCCAACCACAAAGAGGTGAGAAAATTGAAACATGTCTTGATAGACATTTGAACAAGCCTGACTTAGACGGAGAACAACTGCAGAATTCTGAGGTGAGGAGGTAGCAAGGTGTTCTATTGTGTATCACAGAAAGTAGCATGCAGCTGCAAAAGGTTGGCCATTTTGTATTATGACAAGAAGTGAACACAAAAGTTCTTATGGTGTCATTGAATACTTTCAAGGCAGAGTTAAATGGATTCTTGTTGGGGCAAGGGAATCTAAGGTTGCGGTGGGTAGGTAGTAATGTGGCATTCAAAACAAAACAGACCATCCACAATCTCACTGAATGGTGGGGCAAGCCTGAGGGGCTCTATAGTCTACTTCTCCTCATGTTTCATTTTAGCTGAGGGAAGTTGGGAGATGACAATCATAAGGTTTTCTTATGCGTATTTAACCTGATATCATGAGACCTTGTTGAGTACAGAGTCAATATTGAAGACTGGAGAAAGTGAGGTCTGCAGATGCTGGAGATCAAAGTTGAAACTTTATTGCTGGAACAGCACAGCAGGTCAGGCAGCATCCAGGGAACAGGAGATTCGACGTTTCGGGCACAGGCCCTTCTTCAGGAATCTGAAGACTCTCAGGGCCACTACCAGCAAATTATATACCACTCTGCCACAAGTTCTGCTGGACCCTGGACAATTGGTGTCTACACGACATCCCTTCCAATTTCGGCCCAGGTCTCCATTTGTTAATGACTGAGTTGGTTGGGCCAGGCACACCGTTTTCATTTCTGGTGCATCAATCAGTGACAGATGCTCAATTGAGTTTTATTCTGAAGAAGAATTCCATCCAGAAATGTATTCAAATGCTGGCCTTTATATCTAGACCGCTGGAGTCCAGAAGTTATTCTGCAGTTATCCAAAATCCTGGCTAGACCCCACTTGGAGTACTGTGAGCAGATCTGGGAACCACACTTTGAGAAGGATACAGTGACCATGCAGGGAGTATAACATAGGTTTACAAGAATGATATCTGGATTTCAGGAGTTATGAGGAAAGATTATACCAATTAAGCCTGTTTTCCCTAAAATTTTGAAGGTTAAACAGTGACCTGATTGAAGTCTTCAAGATATTAACAGGAAAAGACAGGGAATATAAACTATTTCCACAGGTTGGGGTTTCTAGAACTAGGGGCATAGTTTGAGATTTAGGGCCAGACTGTTTTGGAGAGACGTTAAGAAGCACTTCTACACACAAAGGGTGGGAGAGGTTTAGAACTCTCTTCCACAAATGACAGTGGGAGCAGATCAGTTGCGAATTTTAAATCTGAGATAAATGTTTGTTAAGCAAAGATATTAAGGGATGTTGGCCAAAGGCAGGTATATGGAGTTAGGTCACAAATCAGCTGTGATCTTGTTGAAGGGCGCTGAATAGCCTACTCCTGTTCCTATGTTCCCAAGAGTTGTGAAGCAGAGTCTTATCAAATTTGAAACATTAACTCAGTCTACAGATGCTGTAGACCCATTGAGTTTCTCCAGCATTTTCTGTTATTTCGGATTTCTAGCATCCACAGAATTTTGCTTTTATTTGAGCTTTGTTCTTATTGAACTTCTCTGAAGCAGTTTGATATAGACTGGTGACTTGCTAGGCTATTTCAAGCAGCAGTTAAGAGCCAACTGCATTGCTGCAGGCCCGGGTTCACATGAAAAAATATAGCCGGGGGTTAAAGATCAGCCATGACCTTATGAAATGCCAGAGTAGAATCAATTCCTGCTCCTATTTGTTTATGTTGTGATCCATATAGTTTGGGTCTTCTTATCTAAGGAAAGAAGTACTTGTATAAGAGAGATTTAAGAAGATTTGATTGTTTTCTTTTGTGCGTGTGTGAAGTTGGAGTGGAGAATGGGAGGAAGCGGTGGTGGTCATATCCTCTGACAAAAGATTGATGAGAAGGGGCATCTAATCATTGGAGTTTAAAAGAAATGGGAGGTGATCTCATCAAACCGTATCAAATTCTTACAAGGCCTGACAGGGTAGATGTTGAGTGGCTGTTCTCCCTGGCTACAGAATATGAAGTAAAGGGAAATGTCATCACAAGCGGGCTAAGATTCTTTGTCATTCTCAACTTGAGAAGCCTGTGGCTGAAATGTTGGACAAACAAGTGTTTAAGATCAAGATTAATACAATTTTTGGGCACTAAAGGAGTCAATGGAGAGTGAAGTTGTAGAATTTCAACAATTAACTCATTCAATGTTGGATTAAATGCGAAGGGCTGCACCATTGACTTCTCTCCTATTTTTTCTGTTCTTAAGTAGCAGCACAAGTATAATTTTAATGACATGATCATCCTTAATGACTGCCACACAGCTTCTTTTGTTCAAAAGGTAAACATAAATGCAGTCTCATACCTTCAGGTTGCTAATTATTTCTGGATTTTTAAAAATATTGCAGTTTCTCAATCAACACCTGCTTTGGCATAAATTCACTGAGTGAGATCCACCTTATCAGTCAGTGTATTTCTCTAGCTTATGATCTCATTTGTTAGGGAGATACACTGTTTATCCCATTATTAACCAAGACACCAGATGCTTCCTGCTCTCTTGCTCCATCAGTTTCAATACCTCACAATGCAGGCAGTGCAGTACAATCCCTAGTTACTCAATATCAACACCACAAGTGCATCTGCTACTACAGGACACATTAACTCTTTGAAGATTAATATAATTTCAATCATGATTATCTTTGCTTTTAGAGCCTGAAATAGTCTAAGCGCACTGCAAAACTCAAGTTTATTTGACCAGAAACAAGCAATGGAACTTATAGAATTGACCCTTAATATAAATTCCTGAAGAAGGGCTCATGCCCGAAACGTCGATTCTCCTGCTCCTTGGATGCTGCCTGACCTGCTGCGCTTTTTCAGCCTTAATATAAATCAGTCAATTAAATGATAACTAAGATTTTTTTAGCTATTTCCTTAAAGGAACAAATACAATGTATCTGTATAAGTCACATTTTCATTATAGAAATATTTCAACCCTACATAATATGCCTCATCCCTTATTCCAGTGAGTAATTTGCTAACCACTGCTTTTGGCAAATGAAATACAGGAAATCAGAGATCAGAGCATCAGGTATAATGATAATATAAAGTCACAACTTTAGGTCTGTAAATATTTTCATTCTACAATGACACAGATACAAATGTCATACATGGAACCATTCTGATACATTCTTGGATGTATTGCATGGAAAGTCAAGATAATTTGCAAATATTAAAATTCCTTGCAAAGTAATTTGTGTCGTCCATTACAGAAAGAATTGCATAATTTCCTCAGTAACATACTAACACATTTTAATAGAATTAAGTTTTTAATTTATTTTGTGGAATATATTTACATTTAAAATAGCAAATGACCAGGTGGAATTACGTATCAGAATTAATGTCTGGTCCCATATTTGTCCTAATAGACCAACTACTCACACACAAAAGCCAAAAAGGACTTTTATAACAATCAGCTATACAGTCCTTGATCATTGATTACTTGGTGTAGCATATACAGTGTACCTTGTTCCATCAGCACCAGCACTGAAAAGTAGTGAGTCGTCAGTATGGAGAGGGATGAGCAACCTGCTTCCAATGAAAACAATACACTTTGTGCTACAAGATCCCAAAGGATGACCAATTAAGCAAGCAAGGTAAAATTCAGATGGGAAGCTTAGCAATCCTGGCCACTGATTCTGAAGACCTGGCTCCTAGAATACAAACTGAAAACCAGAACATGAGATGAAGGAGAAGGAAATTAATTGGAAATCAGGCTGAATATTTAGAAATAACATACAGAAGAAAATGCTCTGGAAATTATCTTTATATTCATATATATTCAATTATAATTGATACCAAAGTGTCAATACAATGATGGTAACCAATACCTTTCTGAATGGATCATGCAGAAGATAAAAACACTTAAAATATCCAAAATAAATTTCTCTCTAACAATCAATGACTATAACAATTAATAGAGAAAATATATAATATGTTTTTGTGCATATGAAAATATTTTAGGGATAACAAAGAAAAACTAAAGAAACTTTTGTTCTACAAAAGCTGATAATGGTACATAAGCAATCATCTACTGTGCAATACTTGATAAGCATATATGCCACTGTAGTAGAATTATTATTGAGATATGTTGGTAGTAAAGGAGGGTATAGTTTGTACTGGGTGTCTGCTGGAAATGTCTGTGTCAGTCTTGCAAAGGCACAAACTATATTACTTTATAAATCAAGATGGTTACAAGTATTAAAAATAAAACTCACCCAATTCACATGGCAAACACCAAATAAGTTTTATATTTAACGTGCATCTGCACGAATCAAAATGCATCAATGAAGCATTCACTGTTGCAACTGAATTAAAATTTTCATTGTAATGCAAATATAAAGGTGATTAAACCATGAAGCATCAGACAAATGGTCTGATATGAAATCCTACTGACTTCCTGCAAATGCACTCCATGTGTCATATTGTGAATTGAAAACATTTGATGCATACATAACCTGATTTAGGGATAAGGTATTGTGCAAACAGCAAGGAAGAAGGAAGTCAATTTGGATAAGTAGACTTCCCATAGAAATTGGGCAAATAAATGCAAGCACACAAAGCAGATACAGAATTCCTGCTGCTTTGCTTCACCAGGACTGAAAAATAGATTCTGAACCGTAACCTCGTATTTTGTTATTATAGGTTCACCTCTATTCACAAAATGTCTATACGAGTTGTTCGGAAATTTGTATCTGACAGTGTTTATTACATTATTCAGAGCAACTTTAATATTTTTGGCAGCTTTTAAGTCATAGTTAGATCTCAATGTTAACTGACGTTTATAGAGCACGTAACCTAGCCAGGAGTGCTTCTACTTCAGGAACAGCATTATTCTCAGCGTCAGAAATAACAGTTCCCATCTCCTTCTTCCTTAGGTCTGAAACAGCATGTCCCTCCCATTTCCTGACAGCTTTACTCCTTGTGTTGGATGAATATGCTTCTGTTTCATAACTGGGCTCCTTGGTAATTGGAATTCTAGCTGTGTTCACGTGGATATTCTGACCAGAATGTGACCTTTCCAGTTCAGCCTTTTGATTTTCTGCAGTGAGAAAAAAAAATATAAAGGGGAATGAAGTTACAGAAGAGCTGAAAAGCAACTATGTAATGTGGGGCAAACAGCATGCAAGTAGCAGAGGTGCAAACTGAAAGCGTTAGAAATGACAAGAAATGTCAATCATGCACAGAGTCACATAAATATCACTAGTTAAATACAGATTGAGCATAAATCTGATGATTCCAACTTAGCAATCATGCTTTTCCTCTCAGTAAATGCAGCTCCGGGGGAATGATGCCAACAAAAGATAATGCATCTTTAATAAACTGATGAACATTTACATGTCGAGTGAGACAGGTGGGATGTACCTAATAAAAATGTCAGTCCATCAACTCCCATTAATACAACAAAACTTTTTTTTATTTCAAACTGCAGTGCAATGAGACCCACCTCAAAAGGCTTCGAGGCACAACAAAAGCACAATTAAATTTTCAAACACAATCTATTTTCTATCTATCTGATATATTTGCGGTATGTTACTAATAATTGACAGTGATCTTGACTTATCACATCTGCTATAGTCGTCAGCTGTACAGTCAATGATTTAATGGCTTTGCCTGATAGGAGCAAAGAACAGAAATTTTATCAGCTAGTTTGCAGACATCTTGCAAACAATATGAATTATCCTCTCTCATATCTTCAACTAAAAAAAAGGGACACTCCATATTCATGTAACCTTGAGCATAGCCTGAAAACTGTCTCAACAAACTTGACATGACATTTAAAGTTTTTGGTTATTCTCTGAAAGATGTTCTACCATCCAAACAGTAATGACTTTGGAACAGAAGCAGTCACTCATGACTGTGTGTTTTATGTGGAAGCTGAAAATTCCTACAGAAAACAGCTTGTACTTTAAAAGGCTGCTGCTGAAGATATTTACTGCACTGTCATTTCATGACCAGAGGGCTCACGGTGATGGATGAACACTTTACACAGCAGCTTGGACAATCTCAGCAAACCTCTGTAGTATGATCACCTCTAGACCAGAGGCAAGAAAATAAACGTTTTTTTTTCTAAAATATAGCGGCTTTCTTGGCTAGCAGTATTTCAGAATGGGTTTTTGAGAAACTGTTGGCATGCAGGCAGTGACATGATATATTGGACTATGATGTATTGTCTCTCCGTATTGTAGCAAAGCTCAACCCAGAACCTGATTAAAAGTTTACCACTTTGCATTGAGTTAGGAAGAAAATAGAGGAGGAACTACCAGCACAGACTCGTACATTAAAACTTTTATATCAGTTTGTCAAACTTATTTCTTCCTGAGTGAGCTTAAATTTAGAGGGAAAAAAACCCTCAAAAATAGTGAAGTGTCGATGTCAACACTTCAAATGCCAGCTGGATATCAAGTAGATATTTTTAAAATGAAAGCTTCCACCTGATATTATTGAGGTGATTTAATAATTTTGACAGTATTAGGCAAGACCTTTCAAAAGCTGATTGGGGGCAGATATTCACAGGTAAAGGGACGGCTGAAAAATGGAAGCCTTCACAAATGAGATAACGACAGTCCAGAGACAGAATATTTTTGTTCGGGTGAAAGGAAAGGGTGGTAGGTGTAGAGAATGCAGGATGACTAAAGAAATTGAGGGTTTGGTTAAGGAAAAGAAGGAAGCATATATCAATATATCGATCGAAAAGATAGATCGAATGAATCCTTAGAAGAGTATAAAGGTAGTAGGAGTATATTTAGGAGGGAAATCAGGAGGGCAAAAAGGGGACATCAGATAGCTTTGGCAAATAGTTAAGGAGAATCCAACGGGTTTTTACAAATACATTAAGGACAAAAGGATAACTAGGGAGAGAACAGGGTCCCTCAAAGATCAGCAAGGCAGTGTTTGTGTGGAGCTGCAGTAGATGGGGGAGATACTAAACAAGTATTTTGCATCAGCATTTACTGTGGAAAAGGACATGGAAGATATAGAATGTAGGGAAATTGATGGTGACATCTTGAAAAATTTCCATATTACAGAGGAGGAAGTGCTGGATGTCTTGTATCACATAAAAGTGGGTAAATGAATTTATTGTCACGTGTACCGAGGCACAGTGGAAAGCTTTGTCTTGTGAGCAATACAGTTAAGTAGCATAGATAGTAAATAATAGGTAAACAGTGGCAAAAACAAAAACACAGGTACAGGCGAATGTTAAGGTTTGTGAGTCCATTCAGTATTCTAACAACAGTAGGGTAGAAACTACTGTGAAACCGGCTGGTGCGTGTGTTGAGGCTTCTGTACCTTCTCCCCGATGGTAGAGGTTGTAGAAGAACATTGCCAGGGTGGGATGGATCTTTGAGAATGCTGGTGGCCTTCCCTTGACAGTGGGCCTGGCAGATGGGATTCTATAGATGGGAGGTTGGTCTTTGTGATTGTCCAGGCCGAGTTCACCACTCCAGGACCTGATCAGGTGTACTCGAGAACTCTGCGGGAAGCTAGAGAAGTGATTGCTGGGCCTCTTACTGAGATATTTGTATCATTGATAGTCACAGGCGAGGTGCCAGAAGACTGGAGGCTGCCTAACATGGTGTCAATGTTTAGGAAGGGCAGTAAGGACAAGCCAGGGAACTATAGACCAGTGAGCCTGACCTCGGTGGTGGGCAAATTGTTGGAGGGAATCCTGAGGGACAGGATTTACGCGTGTTTGGAAAGGCAAGGACTGATTAGGGATAGTCAACATGGCTTTGTGCATGGGAAATCATGTCTCACAAACTTGATTGAGTTTTTTGAATGAATAATAATGAATATTGATAAGGGCAGAACGGTGGACGTAATCTACATGGACTTCAGTAAGGTGTTCAACAAGTTTCCCCATGGGAGGCTGGTTAGCAAGGTTAGATTTCATGGGATACAGGGAGAACTAGCTATTTGGATACAGAACTGGCTCAAAGGTAGAAGACAGAGGGTGAGGTGTAGGGTTGTTTTTCAGATTGGAGGCCTGTGGACAGTAGAGTGCCACAAGGATTGGTGCTGGGTCCTCTACTTTTTGTCATTTATATAAATGATTTGGATGTGAACATAAGAGGTAGAGTTAGTAAGTTTGCAGATTACACCAAAATTGGAGGTGTAGTGGATACCGAAGAAAATTACCTCGGATTAGAATGGGATCTTGACCAGATGGGGCAATGGATTGAAGTTTGGCAGATGGAGTTTAATTTAGATAAATGTGAAGTGCTGCATTTTGGGAAAGCAAATCTTAGCAGGACTTATACGCTTAATGGTAAGGTCCTAGGGAGTGTTGCAGTAAAAAGAGACCTTAGAATGAAGGTTCATGGCTCCTTGAAAGTGGAGTCGCAGGTAGATAGGATAGTGAAGAAGGCATTTGGCATTCTTTCCTTTATTGGTCAGGGTATGGAGTACAGGAGTTGAGAGGTTAAGTTGCGGCTGTACAGTACATTGGTTAGACCACTTTTGGAATATTGTGTGCAATTTTGGTCTCCTTCCTATTGGAAGGATGTTGTGAAACTTGAAAGGGTTCAGAAAAGATTTACCAGGATGTAACCACGGTTGGAGGATTTGAGCTATAGGGAGAGGCTGAACATGCTGGGGCTGTTTTCCCTGGAGTGTCAGAAGCTGAGGGGTGACCTTATAGAGGTTTATAAAATCATGAAGGGCAAATAGCCAAAGTCTCTCCTCTGGGGTTTGCGAGTCCATAACTAGAAGGCATAGGTTTAGGGTGAGAGGGGAAAGATATAAAAGACCTAAGGGGCAACCCTTTCACGCAGAGTGTGGTATGTGTATGGAATGAGCTGCCAGAGGAAGTGGTGGAGGCTGGTACAATTACAGGATTTAAAAGGCATGTGGATGGTATATGAATAGTAAGGGTTTAGAGGGATATGGGCCGGGTGCTGGCAGGTGGGACTAGATAAGGTTGGGATATCTAGTTGGCATGGACAAGTTGGATCGAAGGGTCAGTTGCCATGCTGTACATCTCTATGACTCTATAACAAGACAATCCATTTTGGAGATGCCTAATTTTTGTGAGGTGGGGAGATCTCAGTTAATGTTTAAAAATGGCAGGTGGGACCAGGATGTAGGAGTCAACCCCATTTCTGACATATTCAATTTTTGATGGTAACAGAACTGGACTGATCACTCATGAGGCAAACCCAAAGTCCACAAGGCCGTTTAAACTTGGTGCTGAGCTTGACTGTTGGAAGGCTGTTTGGCTACAAAATGGGAGTCGAAAAGGGTGGTGCTGGAAAAGCACAGCAGGTCAGGCAGCATTCGAGGAGCAGGAGAATCGAAGTTTCAGGCATCAGACCTTCAACAGAAATGGGAGTCATGAACTGATGAAGTATACACAAATACACTTGAAAGGCAGATAAAGTCTGTACAAATGTCATGATCTGATTTTGTTTTTAAATACCTTGCTCTTTAAACTACTTGCAAGTCAGCAAACATAAGAATATAAGCAGGAGTGGGCCATCAGGCCCTTCAAGCCTGCTCCGTCATCAATAAGATCATGGCTGATCTTTTCATGGACTCAGCTCCATTTACCCGCCCTCCCACCATAACCCTTAAATTCCTTTACTGTTCAAAAATATATCTGTGTTTGCCTTAAAAATATTCAATGAGGAAGCCACAACTGCTTCACTGGACAGAGAATTCCACAGATCCACAACTCTTTGGGCAAAGAAGTTCTTCCTCAACTCAGTCCTGAATCTACTTCCCCCTTATTTTGAGGCTATGCACCCTCGTTCTAGTTTCACCCATTGGTAGAAACAACCTCCCTGCTTCTATCTTATCCATTCCCTTCATAATTTTATGTTTCTGTAAGATCCCCCATATTCTTCTAAACTTCAATGAATATAATCCCAGTCTATTCAGTCTCTCCTCATAAGCCAACCCCCCTCAACTCCGGAATTAACCCAGTGAACGTCCTTTGCACCCCCTCCAGTGCCAGTACATCCTTTCTCAAGTAAGAAGACCAAAACTGCACACAGTACTTCAGGTGTGGCCTCACCAGCACCCTATACACTGCAGAATAACCTCCTTATTTTTAAATTCCATCTCTCTCGCAATGAAGGACAATATTCCATTTGCCTTCTTAATTTCCTGTTACAAACCAACTTTTTGTGTTTCATGTACAAGGACACCTTGGTCCTTCTGCACAGCAGCATGCTACAAGCTTTCACCATTTAAATAATCGTCCATTTGCTGTTACTCCTACCAAAATGGATGACCTCACATTTACCAACATTGTACTCCATCTGCCAGACCATAGCCCACTCACTTAACCTATCTATATCCCGCTGCAGACTTTCAGTGTCCTTTGCACACTTTGCACTTCCTCCCATCTTAGTGTCATCTGCGAACTTTGACACACTACACTTGGTCCCCAACTCTAAATCATGTGCAAATGTAAACAATTGCAGTCCCAATACTGATCCCTGAGGCACATCATTGGCCACTGATTGCCAAGTAGAAAAATAGCCATTTATCTCCACTCCTGCTTTCTGTTAGTTAACCTATCCTCTATTCAAGCTGATAGATTACTCATAATGCCATGCACCCTTATGTTCTGCAGCAGTCTTTTTGTGGCACCTTGTCTAAGGTCTTTTGGAAATCTAGATACACCACATCTACCAGTTATCCACCGTACTTGTAATGTCCTCAAAGAATTCCAGTAAATTAGTTCAATGTGACATGTCTTTCATGAACCCCTGCTGTGTCCAACTTTTGGGACAGTAACATCCTGTCATAATGATTCAATTGAGTTATTATTGAGAATTTCCCATAGGCTATCATGATGTCAATATGAATGCTTACTTGAGTTTCAAAAGCTTAATAGCTCTGTGGGGGTTCTAAGCTCCAAGTTTAATTGAGTCTATTAAAAGACTACGAGGAGAAAGTGAGGACTGCAGATGCTGGAGATCAGAGCTGAAAATGTGTTGCTGGAAAAGCGCAGCAGGTCAGGCAGGGCTTCTTCAGGAAGGGCTTATGCCCGAAACGTCGATTTTCCTGTTCCTTGGATGCTGCCTGACCTGCTGCGCTTTTCCAGCAACATATTTTCAGCTATTAAAAGACTAACTGACTTGGAAGGTCAGTTTGAGTAGAAGTATTTTTTGTTTAATTAAGCGCTTAAGGAGATTTTAAAACTTTGAATGTATTTTTATGAGTGGGAGGCTTTTTCATGATCAAATGTATAAGGGTGAGAACTGTATTGGACTGTAAGACCTTTTTTTATCTCCACATGGTTTCTGGGGTCTACTGATGGTGGTGAGAGTGTGGAAGGCATGAGTTGGGGTGGAGGGCTTGGAGGGCCATGGGGGTTATGCAGGTGATGGAGGAGCCTAACAACTAAAACAACCAAAGTCCAAAAGAACTGAAATGGGCTTTCTAACCATCCAGCCTCCCAGATCAGGGAAACCCCAGTCCCGTGCCCATCTCCACTCTGTTTCAGGTGTTTGGCAAGCCTGCCTTTATATTGCAACTGTCCTCCCCAGATGATTTTGCATTTCAGGTGAGTTTAGTATGAGCTGGGATATTCCCTGATTCGAGATCCCTGACTCACTGACAAAAATTTGACCATTTATTTCAAGAATTATTCAGAACTGAATCAGAACACTGAAATTTTTAAGTAGGGACGTTTTAGCAGGATGAAATGATAGTAATGACTTTATAAAATGGCACACTCTGTGTGATTGAGAAAGAACAAAAGTACATCATTTGCTTCTGAAATTCATGCAAAGAATGTTAAACAGCAGAAATGATGAGATTGTGTAAAATCTATTTCAATTTCACTTCACATACTCTCTGCTGATTGTTCAGACTAGCATGGATTTTACCTAGACCAACGTTCGATATTTGAAAGAAAGGTTAGGTATCATCAAGGGATGTTAATTATGCAAAAGCAAGCAAAACGAATTTGATCAGAAAGGGGTAGGAAGGTTCTATTTCTTTCCAACAGCTGAGGTTAGAAAAACATTTATGTTAATACCGAAGCATCTGCTGATTACATCTGAAGCTGTGGGACATCGACATTAAATCACTGAACCATTTTGGCAGCTTCTAGGTTCCTTAGCTCTACAGGGGCCTCATTTCACTGGTAATTTGCAAAGAATTTCACCAAAGTTTGACAGATGGCCAAAAAGATTTTGTTATAAGAAAGATATTTTTGATCATTTAAATGTCACATGATATTTAAAATAAGGCATGTTAAGCCTGCTGCAAGTAATCACTGGAGTCCGGCCCTTGTAAACTGTAGTGCTGTGCTTTTCCCCCATTGTGACTGTTCAGTGAGCAGTGCAGGAGAGAGGAGACCTGTGAAGGCAATGAGGAAGAGTTGCCCCTTGCCGTTTGTGACCCTCAAATTTCGCTTGTGATCCCACTTGGGGTAGTGAGCTACACTTTACTAGCTCTGTGGCAGTACTTTACAGGAGTATCAAATATTAATATTAAGATAGGTTTTCAAATGTTGTGATGCTCATTTTGGTGATAGCTATATTTATTCATTTTAATTAATGGTGTTTGCATCAATAAGTTTCAACATTGCATTCAGAAGGATCGTTTATTTGCATTTTACTGATCAGCTGTTTTTGGAGTGGCTTAAGTCAACACCAGCAAATGGCAATGCATAGATCTGAATGTGACATTGCAGTTAGCTTTTTAACAGCTCCTGACATATGCTTAGTGGTGTGGTGAAGCATTGCTGAAATCAGTATATATTACTATTTAATAGTCAGTGGCTGCAAAGACGGATGTATGAATTTATACCAGAAGTTGTGCACTAACATATACTTAAAATAACACAGAAAGGGATAATGATACCTGTATCTAAAGCCAAAAGTGGATTTATAAAACATCTTTTGCATGGTTTATAACATCAGAAAGGGCATGAATAGGATAAATAACCAAGACTTATTTCTACCGTGGGTGAGTCCAAAACTAGAGGGCATAAGTTTATGATTAGAGGGAAAGATATAAAAGGGATCTGACTGGCAACTTTTTCACACAGAGAATGGTGTGTGTATGGAATGAGCTGCCAGAGGAAGTGCTGGAGGCTGGTACAATTACAACATTTAAAAGGCAATTGGATGTGTACATGAATAGAAAAGGTTTCGAGAGATATGGGCTAAGTGCTGGCAAATGGGACGTCAGATTGGGATATCTGGTTGGCTCGGACAAATTGGACTTAAGGGTCTGTTTCCATGCTGTATGACGCGATGACTCTCTGGTGGTAAAGCAGTTTTGGATATGCATCAGTGGGAAAGCATTAGTATAACTTGGAAATCAGGCTGTTGTTCTGCCTCTTCATTGCACTGAAGCCAAGCTACATGAAACCTGCTCCAGAAAGCACTGTCATAACACTTTGGACTTCGCAGCAGATTGATGTATACTTCCAACCTGGTGTGAAGCCAATTTTAATAAGTTCTCCATTTGGGAAAATGGACCTACCAAACAGCTCCTTAAACTTGGTATTTCTTCTAATGTTTAGAAATTGACCACACTTCAATCTATGTTACATTAACATTAAAAATTAATATTTGATCATATATCAGTATAATCATGGACATTTGAGGAGTTATGTAAGTATGTTAATTAAATGCATACAGTGTCAACTGAAGGCAGGACTATGGAGGATATCTGACAGTATGGTATCAAATGGACAACAGAGTCACATTAGAGTCGAAGACTGTGGAGTTGGAAAAGCACAGCCAATCAGGCAGCATCCGAAGAGCAGAATTGACGTTTCAAGCATAGGCACTTCATCAGGACTCCTCATGAAGAGCTAATGCTTGAAACATTGATTCCCCTGCTCCTTAGAGGCTGCCTGACCTGCTGTGCTTTTCCATCACCACACTCTCCTGACTGATCTCCAGCATCTGCAGTCCTCAGTTTCTCTTAGGATCACATTAGATGCTATTTGGAAATATTCTTCTACATATCCATTCACTAATATTGCATAATATTGGGTAGCACGGTGGCTCAGTGGTTAGCACTGCTGCCTCACAGTGCCAGGGACCTGGGTTCGATTACAGCCTCGGGTGACTATCTGTGTGGAGTTTGCACATTCTCCCTGTTTCTGTGTGGGTTTCCTCTGGGTGCTTTGGTTTCCTCCCACAATCCAGAGATGTGCAGGTTAGATGCTAAATTGCCATGGTGTTAGGTGCATTAGTCAGGGGTAGAGGAATGGGTCTAGGTGGGTTACTCTTCGGAGGGTCAGTGTGGACTTGTTGGGCCGAAGGGCCTGTTTCCATACTGTTGGGAATCTAATCTAATCTATTAGTTCTCTCAGCTAGCTCATAAATAACATGTAGCCAATAATACTAATATATTTTGAAGTGTGATGGCCAACACAGAACAAGCAAACATTTCACATGTTCAGAAAACCTCTGCTGCATTCTGTCCTGAAACCATAAAAGATGTTGACAGAGAAGCAACCAAAAAAAATCATGAGAAGAAATTAAGCTGCAGAACACGCAGTTACCAACGGAAACAGATTGATGCTTGCAATTTCCTACATCCTGAGTTCATGATATGAACAGAGCCATTTGGGGAGATGGCAGTAACTGCCCCAAAAAAAGGAAGGGAGAAGGAAAATAAAAATAACAGTAAAAGGTCGGCAATTCTGCCCTTTCTGTTAAGTCTCAGCAATAGACTGCACTATTAGCAGCCTCAGAGCAGACAGGTTTGTCATTTTGGTCTAGGAACAGACCACAATCCCTGGAAGCATAAACTAAACATAAACAAAGGATATGGATACTTAAAAAAAATGTCCTTGGCAAATAGAAGACCAGCCTTATTTCTTTTATAACTGCAGTATCTTCGAGGCTTGAATGTAAATCTAAAATATGTATTTTCATCCAGCAAATAGCACTTTAGACTTGGCAACAGCTTAGCACTTGACACAAAGGTCTAATGGATATGTTACCAACAATCAATAACCTAAACAAAATGCACATTTATTGCAATTTGAAAAAAAGTGTTTAATTTCTTGACATTTATTGGCATATCATGTTTAGTCAGGTACAATCTAATACTGAAGAGACGCAATAGTTCAATGAGAAAACTGCTCTGCTAGATCGGGTAGTGTGAAATTACTGAGGGAATCAGTTAGAAAGTAAGTGCAATATTAAAACCACAAAACATTTTAGAGAGAAAATTCAACAGTGATGTTTCCTGGCATACGTATCTTTATTTCAAAACATATGTCAGAAAAAAATCATATTATTGTTCAAAAGGACTCTGTTCCTGATGTATTCGCATAAGCAATGAAAAGGAAAGTTTGGGATTTATATCAATTTTTATTTTCAAAAGTAAGTTTTGACCAGATACACAAACGCAATGCTATTTATTACATTTATACTGAAATTATGGTCTCTAGGAACTGGTAAAATATGTAATTATTAGACAAATTATTTTTATGCTGCTGGTGGAACTTTGATTCCAAAAGTTTAAAGAGACCACTTGAATGGTCATAGTATTTGTAACAAAACAAATTAATTAACGGAACCAATCGAGGTTATTGGCCATCTTACTACCACTTTGGAGACATGGTTACAAAGAGATAAAAGCTGAGAACTAAATATTCAGAGGTACGTCACTTTTCAAACATACAGGCAGGCAGGAAAAGGTTGCTTTGTATATGCAGATGTAAACAAATAAGATAGCGAGAAAGGATCTTGGATCAGAATATATAGAATCTATATGGGTATACGCAGGAAGTAACAAAGGGAATAAGACACAGGTGGGAAGAGTCTTTAGTCCCCTAACAGTACTTATGTACTAGTACAGAGAATAAGTCAGGAGATAATGAGGGCATGTAAAAAACAGGCATTAAATTAAACTTAGGGACTTTAGTCTTTGTGAAGATTGAGAAAGACAAATTAGCAGATGTAGGGGGCGAGGAAAAATATGCATGTATGTGAAGAATGCATTTGGAATAGTTTCCAAGAACAATATGTTGTCAATCCAACCAGAGATCAGTCTATTTTATCAAAATGCAATACCTCATATTTATCCAAAGTAACCTCCACCTGCCACTCCTCAGTCTATTGATGAGATAAACTTTAATCTGGATTAATGTGAGGTATCCATTTTGGTAAAATAAACAAGAATAAGGCTTATATGATTTATGGTAGGACTCTGGATAGAGTTGTAGAACAGAGAGACGTAAGGGTTCAGGTGCATAATTCTTTGAAATCTGCATCACGTACAGACAGGTTGGTTAAGATGGCATTTAGCATGATTATCTTCATTGCTCAGACCTTGGAGTATAGGAATTGGGACGTCGTGTTAAGGTTGTATAGGACGTTGGTGAGGCCGCTTCTGGAGTATTGTGCGCAGTTCTGGTCGGCCTGTTATAGGAAGGGTATTATTAAATTAGAGAGGGTTCAGAAAAGATTACCAAAGCGTTGCAGGAAATGAAGGGTTTGAGTTATAAAAATAGGCTGGGGCTTTTTTCACCGGAGCATGGGAGGTTCAGGGGTGACCTTATAGAGGTTTATAAAATCAGGAGGGGGCATAGATAAGGTGAATAGCAAGGGTGAATCCCTAGTGATGGAGTTCAAAACTAGGGGCATATTTTGAAAGTGAGAGGAGAAAGTTTTAAGAAGAGCATGGGGGCAACATTTTTACACAGATTGGTGCATGTGTGGAATGAACTACCAGAGGAAGTGGTGGATGCAGGTAGTTACAATATTTAAAAGACACTCTGATAAGTACATGAATAGGAAGGTTTGGAGGGATTAGGGCCAACCATAGACAAGCAGGGCTAGTTTAGTTTGGGTCGGCATGGAGTCATTGAACCGAAGGATCTGTTTCCCTGCTGTGTGACTGTATTTTGAATCCGACAATATGATATAATTCAGATTTAATAAAAGTTATCAGAGTAAAAGATGCCCAAGAAAACAATAAATGTAACATGGTAGAGTTTAGCATTCAGACTGAGAGGAAGAAACTTAGATCATTAACCATTGTGCTGCAATTATACTCCAATTAGCACCTCCCTACATTGTCATGAAACAGCCTCTTTCATTATTAATGAGCATCAGTCATCTCCGAATCATGACAACAAAAAATCTGAAGATCACAGTGGGTCAGGCAGCATCCATGGAGAGACAGCAAGCTAACGTTTTGAGTCTGAAAGACTCTTCATCAGAGCTGAAGTGAAGTGTGAAGGGGACAGCATTTATGCAATAGTAGGAGTTGAGATTAGAGTGCAGGGGGAGAAAGGATGTTGATATTACAAATTAAGTGATCTGAATGTGAGAATGACAGAACAGTGGTGTGTCTAACTGCCAGATTTGAAAGAACAGACAGTCCCACTGGACTGGGTGACAGTCATGTTCTGATACACTATTGGTATCGTTTTCAAATGCTAACTTCCTACTCCTTGGCTGAAAGATGGGTGTGGAGGAAGCCTGATGGATCTCTAAGACACCTATTTGCCAGTTAATGAACCAGCTATTCAAAGCCAGTTTAAGTAAACCTAGCTTGGACTCTGACTTAAATGTAGCCAATGAGCTGTGAGCATCAAGTGGATGCTCTGCTCCAGGTTTTGATCCAGAGAGAATAAAGAAAATCTCTGAGCTGAGTTAGCCACTGGGCCCAGAGGGGGAGAATGACCTTAGGTTGGCTGCAAGTCACATTACGGTGGTAAAAACAATGACTGCAGATGCTGGAAACCAGATTCTGGATCAGTGGTGCTGGAAGAGCAATTCAGGCAGCATCCGAGGACAGGCAAAATCGACGTTTCGGGCAAAAGCCCTTCATCAGGTACGCCTATGGGGCCGAAGGAGCTCTGTTGTTCCCCTGGCTCCTTAATAAAGATGATTTGTGGCCCTTCGGAGACCAGTTACTGGTGGTTTCTATACAGATTCTGGCTTCTCTGCTGACATACTTAATGTGTTACTGTACAATGTTAACAGTATTATGTACCTTCAGTGATCACCTACAATAGAGTTGTACAGTCGACAGTAAAGAAGCAGGAGTTTATCTTCATTAAGCAGGGTGATCTGAGAGCCCTGTGTGGTGCTGGCAGAGGAACACTGAGGTCCAGTAGCAATTGACTGGATCCACCCAATGCTGGTGAAGTTGTTTAAAGCAAATGTGCACTAGATCTGTTCATTCAGCCACTTGCAGACCGCTTTTTGGCAGCACAATTAAGAAATTATGTTTCCAGACATTTTAGTCAAACCAATATTCCAGATGAAAGTGAGTTGATGGACTTCCTACCAAGTAGATTCAACATAACACAGTGTCCCATCTTAAGCAGCAGTCTGCATGAAAACATTATTTAATTCACCCTATCATTGTGGCCTCCAGGTTAGTCAGTAATTTGCAAATCGATGTTTTCAATATTGGACCTTAGACTGTGGGATCTCATTTGAAAAATAAAATGAACATTTGCTTCCAAATGTTTTACATTGCAATCTCTCAGCAGATCTAAAACATCTAACGGATTCAATCAAGTCTACCCTCTCACTGATTAATATGTCGTTGTTCCATGACCCAACACATGGCGAGATTCAGCCTTCAACATGCCATCCTCACTCTCCTAATGTTTGTTCATATAGAATCATACAGCACAGAAACAGACCCTTTGGAACAAGTTTCTCAACTAAACTAGTCCCACTCGCCAGAGTTTGGCCCACATCCCTTGAAACCTTTCCTGGTCATGTGCCAGTCCAAATGTCTTTCAAATGTTGTAACTGTACCTGAATCTACTACTTCCTCTGGCGGTTCATTCCATCCATTCATCACCTGACCAAGCTGAACATATACTAGCAAAAGTCTCCTTTGGGATTCAAACAATTTGAGATAAATGCCCCCTTGCTTCCAGGAGGTTGATGATACCACAGCCCAGCTAAGCATTACTTGGCCCTCAACTTGCACCTTGGTGAAGTATGAAGATAAATAGAAGAACATAAGACTGGCACTAGGTGATACCCAGTCAAATCAATTTGTAACATGAAGCACTTTGTTCAAACATATGTCATTTTTTTGGTTAATGTGATGCTCGTAAGCCACTTTATTCCCATTAGCAAATCTTTCCTGGTTTGCAGACGCTGGTGAAAGGATACTTCAAAACTGATGACGTTATTCTTTGGTGGAGCTTTAATGAACATGATTCTCATTCACTTTTCATCCTGCTCTTATTTTGCCTTCGTATTGTATGGACTGTTCATAGTGCGTCTCATTGTTAGTGCGCCTTAGTAAAGGGTGGGAACAAAACAGTTCCTTGCCTAAAAATACTGAAAGGCCACTTGCAGACCGCTTTTTGGCAGCACAATTAAGAAATTATGTTTCCAGACATTTTAGTCAAACCAATATTCCCGATGAAAGTGAGTTGATGGACGTCCTACCACGACACCCAGGTACCTGTGGCGTGTATTTTACAATGACCATAATTTAGAATTGAAAGCAGGAATAGACTATTCAGTCATTTTGCCTGCTCCGATCTTCAATACGATCCTGGCTGATCTGGTTATGATCTCAACTCCACAATCCACTCCCCTTCTCTGTAAGGTTCAACTCTTTTATCTTCCAAAAATCTCTTTAACTCAGCCTTCTTGAACCACATGCTGTAGGTAAACCCACAATGCTGATAGAGAGCAAGTTCCAGGATTTTGACCCAGTGACAGTGAAGGAGCGACAACATAGTTCTAAGTTAGGATGGAGATTAGCTTGGAGGGGAACTTGAAGGTGGTAGTGTTCCCATGTATCTGCTGCCCTTGTCCTTCTTGATGGAAAGAGTCATAGGTTTGGAAGGTGCTGTCTAAAGATCTTTGGTGAATTGCTGCAGTGCATCTTGTAGATAGTATACACTTCTGCTACTGAACATCAGTGGTAGGGGGAGTAGATGCTTGTAGGTCTTGTGGATGTGGTGCCAATCATGTGGGCTGCTTTCTCCTGAATGGTGTCAACCTTCTTAAGTGTTGTTGGAGCTGCATCCATCCAGGCAAAGGGAGAGTGTTTCATCACACTCCGGACTTATGCCTTGTAGATGGTGGACAGGCTTTATGGAGTCAGGAAGTGAATTACTCACTTCAGTATTCCAAGCCTCTGACCTACTGTTGTACCACTGTGTATATATATGGAGAGTCCAGTTGAGTTTCTGGTCAATGGTAACCTCCAGGATGCTGATAACGGGGACTCAGTGATCATAACATAATTGAATATCAGGGGGAATGGTTACATTGTCTCTGATTGGAGTTGGTTACTACCCTGCATTTGTGTGGTACAAATGTGATCTGCCACTTTTCATTGTTCAGGATACTGTCCAGTTCTTGCTGCAAGTTAGCTGACAGAAAACAGAGAGTGGGATAAATTGGCTTTTCTCAGTTGGCAAGCTGTAACAAGATGAGAGCCACAGGGATCAACGCCGAAGCCTCAACTATTTATACTTTATAGGAATGACTTGAAAGCAACTAAAAACCATTGCAAGAAAATTAATCCTCTTCATCTACATCTTAAAAGTGAAGCCTCTTATTTTTAAATTAGGTCCCATAGTTCTAGTCTCTCCTACAAGAGGAATCACCCTCTCAGAGTCTACCTCATTTAGTCCCCTCTGGATCTTATCTGTTTCACTAAATTCACCTCACATTCTTTGAAACTCCAATGATAAAAGCCGAAGCTGCTCAACCTTTCTTCAAAAGATAAAGCTTTCATCCGATGAATGAGTTAAGTAAACCTCTATGAGTTGTGTCAAATGCAATTAGAGTCTTTGTCAGATAAAGAGACTAAACTTGTACACAGTGTTCCAGACGAAGACTCACCAAGGCCCTGTACAGCTGCAATAGAAATTCCCTCATCTTATATTCTACTGCAATAAACACCAACATCCCATTTGTCTTTCTAGTCATCTGCTGAACCTACAAACTAAGTTTTTGTGATTCATGTACCAAGACACCGAGGTAACTCTGTACCTCTAGGTTTTGCAATCTCTCTCCAGGTAAATACTTATTTTTGATTCTTCCTGATAAAATGGATAGATTCAGATTTGTTCACATTGTACACAATCAGTCAAAACTTTTCACGTACACCTGAACTATTTATAATCCTATGGGGACACTCCACCTCCTCCTGACAACTTCCTTACTTCCTTAGTGTTAATGATAAATTTAGCTACCATACATTTGGCCCCGAGATTATACTATTTGTTCTTAAAGTCTGTCAATCTTCAGACCTAGCACTAACTTTTGTAGAATTGAACAGCTTTCCTTTCAATTTGAAATTATTTTTAATTTCCTCATGTAATCATATACAAGGCATCCTTCTCAGTCTTTCTCTTCCACAGTTATTGATAAACTTTTGATGTGAGTCATCAAAAGTCTCCTTAAAAATCTGCCACTGTATCTGTACTGTGAAACATTTTAACCATGTTTACTGATTCACATTAACCAGTTCTGCCTTCACAGCACTACAGTTTCCTTCACAGGACTATAGTTTCCTGTATTTCGAATTAAAACATGAGTCTTATGGCCAAACTTCTCCCCTTCAAACTGAATGTGAAATTAAACCAAGTTATTTAGCCTCAAAGTCCCTTTATTGTTAGGTTGTTGATTAGAAGCATAGGAACTCAGGAACCAGAATAGGCTATTCAGCCCCTTAAGCCTGCAGTTCTTTATCAAAGCTATTTCCTGTGCTATCCTCCATGATGTCATCAGTAATGAGAAATATATCAAATTCAAGTACAATATTTAGTTAACCATTGAGTTTTCACAAACTCTGCAATTGAGAATTTCGAAGATTCACCACACTGAGTCAAGACATTCCTCCTCATCTCAAACTTAAATGGCTTGCCTTTGAATCTGAGATTGTGTCCACTGAGTCTGCACTCCACAGTCAGGGGAAAAGACCAACATTTGAACAGGTGCAATAGGAGCAGACGTAGACCAATTGGTTCCTTGAACTTACTTCACCATGTGATAAGATCATGGTGGATCACTTTGTGTTTTGAATTTCATAATCCCATCTACACCTGATCATCAGTGCCTATTAAGAATCTATCCAATTCTGTCTTAAAAGTAGTTAATGACCCTTTTCAATTGCATTCTGAGGCAGAGAGTTCCAAAGTTGCAGATCTCTTTGATATGACCTGTCTGAATTTGTGTTCATCAAACTCAAACTTAGCAACTCACGCAGTTGAGATCAGTTTCAATGGCACTATGTGTGCCCAATTAAATGGCATTGCCAATGCTTATCCTCTAGGTCCAGCCCTTGATAACACCTTTGTTGGTTATCATGAGAAGCCCAGCTTTGATGGAATAGAACACCTACAGTGTGGAAACTGGCCATTTGGCTCAACAAGTCCACACTGACCCTCTGAAGAGTATTCTTCCCATATCCATCCCCTTAAACCCATAACCCTACATTTCCCATGGTTAGAACATAGAACAATACAGCACAGAACAGGCCCTTCGGCCCACGATGTTGTGCCGAACATTTGTCCTAGCTTAAGCACCCATCCATGTACCTATCCAATTGCTGCTTAAAGGTCACCAAAGATTCTGACTCTACCACTCCCACAGGCAGCGCATTCCATGCCCCCACCACTCTCTGGGTAAAGAACCCACCCCTGACATCTCCCCTATACCTTCCACCCTTCACCTTAAATTTATGTCCCCTTGTAACACTCTGTTGTACCCGGGGAAAAAGCTTCTGACTGTCTACTCTATCTATTCCTCTGATCATCTTATAAACCTCGATCAAGTCACCCCTCATCCTTCGCCGTTCCAACGAGAAAAAGTCTAGCACTCTCAACCTATCCTCGTACGACCTATTCTCCATTCCAGGCAACATCCTGGTAAATCTTCTCTGCACCCTCTCCAAAGCTTCCACATCTCTCCTAAAGTGAGGCGACCAGAACTGCACACAGTACACCAAATGTGGCCTAACCAAGGTCCTGTACAGCTGCAACACCACCTCACGACTCTTGAATTCAATCCCTCTGCTAATGAACGATAATACTCATAGGCCTTCTTACAAACTCTATCCACCTGAGTGGCAACCTTCAAAGATCTATGTACATAGACCCCAAGATCCCTCTGTTCCTCCACCTGACTAAGAACACTACCATTAACCCTGTATTCCGCATCCTTATTTGTTCTTCCAAAATGGACAACCTCACACTTGGCAAGGTTGAACTCCATCTGCCACTCCTCAGCCCAGCTCTGCATCATATCTAAGTCCCTCTGCAGCCGACAACAGCCCTCCTCACTGTCCACAACTCCACCTATCTTCGTATCATCTGCAAATTTACTGACCCACCCTTCGACTCCCTCATCTAAGTCATGAACAAAAATTACAAACAGCAGAGGACCCAGAACTGATCCCTGCGGAACTCCACTTGTAACTGGGCTCCAGGCTGAATATTTACCATCTACCACCACTCTCTGACTTCAACCGGTTAGCCAGTTTTCTATCCAATTGGCCAAATTTCCCTCTATCCCATGCCTCCTGACTTTCCGCATAAGCCTACCATGGGGAACCTTATCAAATGCCTTACTAAAATCCATGTACACTACATCCACTGCTCTACCCTCATCCACATGCTTGGTCACCTCCTCGAAGAATTCAATAAGACTTGTAAGGCAAGACCTACCCTCCACA
>NC_057715.1:2671004-2675380 GCF_004010195.1 Chiloscyllium plagiosum | reverse complement strand
GACATCCTGACAAACAGCTAGCCTACTTGCTGGACTACAAGTCCGGATCCCATCCCCCTGCCAAATTAGTTTAAACCCGCCCGAAGATAGCTCGCAAACCTACCCCCCAGGATATTGGTGCCCTTCTGGTTCAGGTGCACCTAACCTACTATGGACAATTTAATATGGCCAACTCACCTAATTTGCACATCTTTAGACCGTGGGAGGAAAGCAGAGTATCCAGAGGGAACCCACGCAGACATGGAGAGAATATGCAAACCCCACACAGAAAGTTGCCCGAGGCTGGAATTGAACCTGGGACCCTGGCGCTGTGAGGCAGCAGTGCTAACCACTGTGCCACCATGGCACCTTGACCATGAATATCGTACCCCCGAAATATTTTTGATTTGGTGATTACACGCTTGTGATATTTGAATCCACAGATGCATTGAAGAATTTCTTAACATAAATTCTATCTTGACTAAAAGTTACCATTGTAATGGAGCAATCAAATGATCTCTCTTTAGTTGATAAATTTGTCAATGGGTTCTCAATTACTGTCTACCCGAAGCCTACATCACTGGTCAATTTACAGGTTGAGATTCCCAAGGTCCAACATGATACATGATCAACCTTACTGGCCACCTTGATTGTATATCTCTTGCCAGATGCTCACCATGGACTTGACATAGGTCATATCAAAACTATCCAGCATGACAACAGATACCCTAATCAAATCATTACTTACTGAATGTCAATCTAATGAAAGTACAACATGCAACTCTTTTGGTCCCAAACCACGTGTAGTCTACTATAGAGTACACTGGAAGGGGGAGAAATCTCATAAATTTGACCAACAGGTTAGACGAGCTGTCTCACATTGCTACTATGCAGTAAACTCAATGGGTGGTTTTCCTCACTAACAGAATGTTGCCATGAAGCTAAAAAGGCATTCTGCCGACCACACAAATGAGGAGCTGTCAGAGAAAGTGGTGGAGGCTGGTACAATTACAACGTTTAAAAGGCATCGAGATGGGTATATGTTTAGGGAAGGTTTAGAGCGGCATGGGGCAAATGCTGACAAATGGCGTTTTGTCAGATTGGGATGTCTGGTTGGCATGGATGAGTTTGACTGAAGGGTCTCTTGCCAGGCTGTATGACTCTCAGAGTATTGTAATATAGGAACTTTCGGTGCCAGAGTGATGCCAGGTATGAAGATGTACATTCCAATAACTGGCAGACCATATCAAACAATATGTCCCATTGATCATTTTCAGCAAGTAGCATACTGATGTTGCTCAATCAGCCCATGTTTGTAAGCCTCACAAACGTATATCCACCATCAGATGTCATTCTGCAACTGGAAATAATATACTAAATAATCCAGGATGTGCTAAAAGTTGCATCAGAAGCCAATTTAAGACTATCAGTGGGACTCAGTGTCATGTATTTGCATGTGCTAGAAGCTACACATATGTTGCCTGTTTAATGCAGGCAAAAGGAATTTGCCTTTTTCATAAACAAGAGGGTTCATTGTTGGAGATGGCCAATCTCTGTTGCATCCCCATGGCAGCACGCTGGCCAATCAAAATCTGCCTGATCTGAGAATTAAGTTTGACATTTAACAATTCTTGCTACAATCCATGGCAATGATATCCTGATCTGTTAGCATCCTCATCTCATGTGGCACATAATGTGCGCCTTCTTTCAAGTCTATTTCTTGTATCCCAGTTCTGATGAGTGCAAGATAAAAAAGCTTCAAAACCCTGTCTCACTTTAGCAATGTTTAAACACTAGCAGAAAGATAAAATTCTCAGCTTTGCCCTAAAAAGGCAACCCCTAATTTTAAAATAGTGTCCCTGAATTCTGGAATAACCCACAAAAGAAAACATCGTTTCCATATATACCCATAAAGCCACTCCACAGGTACCTTGGACAAGTACGCCACCACCGTCACAGACTTTATCAGCAAGTGTGTGGAGGACTGCATAGCGAGGGAGTCAATCCAGGTGTTCCCCCACAGGAAACCCTGGACAAAGGAGGACATACGGAACCTGATAAAAACCAGGTGTGAGGCCTTCAGATCAGGAGACTCATTCAAATATAAGGAATCCAAGTATGACCTTCATTAAGACAGCCAAGGAACAATACTGATCCAAACTGGGGACCCTGGCGACTATGGCAAGGACTGAATGACATCACAGGTTCGAAAAAGAGATAGTGCAAGATAACAGACGATGACACATCCCTCCCAGATCGTCTCAACACCTTCTATGCTCGCTTTGAGCAGAATTTCAGCGGAGAGGTAACATCTATTCCGACAGGTCCTGACGAACCTATCCCAACAGTCACTGCATCAGAGGTCAGATCAGTTTTCCTTCGTGTGAATCCAAGGAAAGCGATGGGATTAGATGGAGTACCAGGCCGTGCACTAAGAGCATGCACAGATCAACTGGCAGAGGTCTTCTCAGACATCTTCAACCTCTCCATGCAGCAGGCCACTGTGCCTGCCTGCTTCAAGGGGGCCAACATCATCCCTGTGCCTAAGAAGGCTCATGCAGCATGTTTCAATGACTACCACCCAGTGGCCCTAACTCGGTGGTCATGAAGTTCTTTGACAGACTGGTCATGGCATTAATCAACTCCAGCCTCCCCACTACTCTTGACCCACTCCAATTTGTCTATCGGACCAACAGATCCACATCAGATGACATATCACTTGCCCTTCACTCGTCCCTAGAACATCTTGACACCATTTCAGCCTTCATCATTATTATCCCCTCGAGACTGATTACTAAACTTGGTGATCTCAGAACGAAGGACCCGATACCCAGCATGAACAAAACTAATGTAGTGTACAAAATCCCATGCAAGGGCTGCACAAAACACTATATAGGACAAACAGGAAGACAGCTAACGATCCACATCCATGAACATCAACTAGCCATGAAACGCCACGACCAGCTGTCCTTAGTAGCCACACACGCAGACGACAAGCAACATGAATTCGACTGGGACAACACTACCATTATAGGGCAAGCCAAACAAAGAACAGCCAGGGAATTCCTAGAAGCATGGCACTCATCCACAAATTCCGTCAACAAACACATCGACCTGGACCCAATATACCGGCCACTACAGCGGACAGCTGAAACTGACAACCGGAAGCGGCAGGGACAGGCCACTATAAATGCCGGAGGAAACACCACAGAAGCGCTTCACAGGAGGCTCCCAAGCACTGAGGATGTCACCTAGACAGGGGACGAAACGTTTGCAACAAAAATTTCCAGCTCGGCGAACAGAACCACAACAACGAGCACCCGAGCTACAAATCTCCTCCCAAACTTTGGTGATCTCAGACTAAGACCCACTCTCTGCAACAGGATCCTCAGTTTCCTGACCCACAGGCCATAATCAGTGAAGATTGGGGATAATACTTTATCCTCACTAACACTCAACACTGGTCCCCCACGGGATGTGTACTCAGCCCCCTGCTGTACTCACTGTACACCTATGACTGCGTCGCCAAATACCAGACTAATGGCATTTACAAGTTTGCTGATGACACCACCATAGTTGGTCGAATCTCAGAAGGCGACAGTCTACAGACAGGAGGTGGAAAACCTGGAAAAATGGTGCACTGAGAACAACCTAGCTCTCAATGCCGGCAAAACTAGGGAACTCATTATTGACTTTCGGCGGGATGTTACTCATGCCCCCCTACACATTAATAGCACAGAGGTGGAACGAGTGGAGAGTGTCAAGGTCCTGGGAGTGGTCATCCACAAAAAGCTTTCTTGGATTCTTCATGTTGACGCGCTGGTTACAGAGGCCCAACAATGTCTCTTCTTCCTCAGGCAGCTGAAGAAATTTGGCATGACGGCGAATACCGTCGCCAACTTTTATAGGTGTACCATTGAGAGCATTCTGTCTGGATGCATCACTGCCTGGTATAGCAACTGTACCATTCAAGATTGGAGACGGTGACAGAGAGTGGTGAACTCGGCCCGGACAATCACAAAGGCCAACCCCCCATCTCGCAGATACCTCCTCCTACCGTCCCCTTGACCATGACCCCACCCCCCACCACCAAACCATCATCTCCCAGACCATCCATAACCTCATCACCTCAGGGGACCTCCCATCCACCGCCTCCAACCTCATAGTCCCACAACCCCGCACCGCCCGTTTCTACCTCCTGCCCAAAATCCACAAACCTGACTGCCCCGGACGACCCATCGTCTCAGCCTGCTCCTGCCCAACCGAACTCATCTCGGCATACCTCGACACGGTCCTGTCCCCATTAGTCCAAGAACTCCCCACCTACGTTCGTGACACCACCCACGCCCTCCACCTCCTCCAGGATTTCCGCTTCCCCGGTCCCCAACACCTCATCT
>NC_057715.1:2654043-2669825 GCF_004010195.1 Chiloscyllium plagiosum | reverse complement strand
CTGACCTGCTGTGCTGTTCCAGCAATAAAGTTTCAACTTTGATCTCCAGCATCTGCAGACCTCACTTTCTTGCAGTCTTCTGCAGTCTTCTTCTTGACCTCTCCTACTCCGACCTATCACCCTCACCTTGACCTCTTTCCACCTATCACATTTCCAACGCCCCTCCTCCAAGTCCCGCCTCCCTACCTTTTATCTTCTCCTGCTGAACACTCTCTGCTCATTCCTGAAGAAGGGCCTGTGCCCGAAACGTCGAATCTCCTGTTCCCTGGATGCTGCCTGACCTGCTGTGCTGTTCCAGCAATAAAGTTTCAACCCCCATCTATAGAATCCATCTACCAGGCCCGCTATCAAGGAAAGGCCGCCAGCATTCTGAAAGATCCATCCCATCCTGGCAATGTTTTTCTACAACCTCTACCATCAGGGAGAAGGTACAGAAGCCTGAACACACTCACCAGCTGGTTTTGTAACAGTTTCTCCCCTACTGTTGTTAGAATACTGAATGGACTCACAAACTCCTCACATTTGACTATATCTGTGTTTTTGTTTTTGCCGCTGTTTACCTATTATTTACTTATCTATGCTATTTAGCTCTGTGATCTGCCTGTATTGCTCGCAAGACAAAGCTTTTCACTGTGCCTCGGTACACGTGACAATAAATTCAATTCAATTCAGTTCACTCAGGATCTTAAACATTCTTTTTGTGTCTATTCTATCTCGTTACACATTTTGTTTTCCGATGAGATTGTCTCAAGTTCTACTGAATGCCACAGAATACAGGCCCAGATTCCTCAATGTCTCTTCATAGGATAGTACCACCTTCCCAGGAATCAGTCTGGTGAACGTTCCCTGCAGCCCCTTTACGCAAACATATCTTTTCTTAACCAAGGGGATGAGATTGCACAAAATACTCCCAATGCAGGGATCACTAGGGTTCAATACAAGTGAAATGGTATTTCTCTGAGCCTTCACTCAAATTGTTTTGCAATGAAGGGCCATTTGAATTATTGCTGCACCTGAATGCCAACTTTCGGTGATTTATGAACAAGAATACCTGGATCGCTTTGCACATCAACACTTTCCAATCCCTCACCAGTTAAATAAATATTTTACATCATTGTACCTCCCAGCAAAGTGCATAATCTCACACTTATCTACATTATATTCCAACTGCCATGCTGCTGCCCAGTCATCCAGTGCTGTCTAAATCTCCTTGAAGCCTCTTTGTATCATCTTCACAATCATATTCCAACCAAGTTTCTATCAGCATCAAAGTTGGAATTGGTCCCCAAAAGCAAATCATTGATATAGCTGTGAACAGCTGGAATCTAAGCACTGATCCTTGCAGTAACCCGCTGGTCAAAGCCTGCAAGCCTGAGAATGACCCACTCATCTCTATTAAATACTATTAGCCACTAACAGTCTCCATTAACAGCTATTCACCGTCCCAGCCAAGTCGTTATCGATTCCTTTGTCTGTCCAACTGTTCTTCTCTCTCTGTGGCCTCTATCATAGAGCCATACAGCATGGAAGCAGATCCTTCGATCCAATTTGTCCATACCAATCAAGTTTCCAAACTAAACAGGTCCCACTTGCCTGTGTTTGGTCCATATCCCTGTAAACCTTTTCTATTCATGAACCGCTCCAAATGTCATTTAAATGTTGTAACTGTTGTAAACATTTCATCTGGCAGTTCATTCCACATACGAATCACTCTCTGTTTGAATAGGTTGTCCCTCAGGTCTCTTTTGAATCTTTATCCTCCAACCTCAAAATATGCCCTTTAGTTTTGAACTCAACCATCCTAGGGAAAAGACCTTTGCTATTCACCTTATCTATGCCCCTCATGATTTTATAAACCTCAATAATGTCACCCCTCAACGTTCTACGCTGCAGGGAAAATGGAAAAGCCTTAATTAAAAGAGAAAGCAGCAAAAATAATTCCTGGAATCAACTAGGGTCAGCTTACCGAATAATATTAAAAACATTGTGCTGTGTCTACATGCATACAGTATTAAGAACAATATCGGTGAATTGATGGTGCTAGTTAAAGGAAATGATTTAAATTGTCACTGCACAGACATGGTTGCAAGGTGACCAATACAAGAAACTAAATATTGAAGGATATTCAACATTTAAAAGGGATAGACAGAAAATGAAAAGGAAATGGATTTGTGTTGGTAATAAGGGTCTAGTTCAGTGTATTAGTGAGAGAGGTTTACTCGTCAGATAAACAGGATGCAGAGTGTGTTCAGATGGTGTTAAGAAAGGACAAGGAGCAGAAAACATTGGTAAGGGTGTTTTATAGACCACCAAACATGTGATAACATAAGGCATAATATAGATCCTGAAAATCAGAGGTGTATGTGCAGGTGGAATGCAGTAATCATGGGTGACTTCAATCTACATAGAGTCTGGATAAGGCATGGAGAATGTATTCCTGAAACGTGCTTGAAATAATTTTTTGAAGCAATCTGGTGTTAAAATAAATCTGGACAGGCATATGGACGTACATGAAATAGTGTAGGTGGGATGGGCTTCAGATTAGTATGACAGGACGGTGCAACATGAAGGGCCGAAGGGCCTGTACTGTGCTGTAATGTTCTATGTTCTAAAATAACCAGGACACAGGCTGATCCAGTATTAGGGAATGAATAAGGGCTAATTGATAAGTCTTGATTACAGGTGGTATTCAGAGCCTTTAAGAAATAGTGATTATACTCTGATTGAATTTTCTATTGAGTTTGAAAAAATAGATTTCAACTTGAAACTAAGAACTTAAAGAAGAGAAATTATGAAGTTACAAGGAGGAAATTGGCTGTGGTGGATTATATTTAAAAAATCATTAAAAGGTTCAACAGCAAATCAGCAATGACTAGTGTGAGATTAAAACATCTGTCAGAGCCATGGCTAACAGCAGAGATTAAAGATAGTATTACATCAAAGAAGGGCACTTAGAAAATTGCCAAAGTGCAGAAATATAGGAAATAGGTGCAGGAATAGGCCATTCAGCCTTTTGAGCCTGCTCCACCATTCAGTACGATCATAGCTGATCATCTAACCTCAGTACCCTGCTCCCTGTTTATCCCCATATCTTTTGATCAATTAATTCTGGAAGAACCACATCTGACTCCTTCTTGACTTCAATTGCTTTCTGTAGTAGAAAGTTCCACAAATTCACCGCTTTCTTGGTGAAGAAATCTCAACTTTAGAAGATTTGCAAAGACAAACACAGTTCCATTACAAGAAGAAACAGGAGCATTTATAATAGAAAAGAGAGAAATAGTGGTGAAGCTAAATTCCTACTCTGCACAGAGGACAGAGGTTTCTCGAAAATAATTAAGCTCCAAGGGTCTAGTGAGAAACTCAGCAGGCCTGGCAGCATCTGTGGAGAAACAGTTAATGTTTAGGAGGTTCTGAAGCAGGGTCACTGGACTCGAAATGCTAACTCTGCTTTCTCTCCATGGACCTGCTGAGTTTCTCCAGCAATTTGTGTTTTTGTTTCAGGTTTCCAGTATCCACAGCTCTTTGTTTTATTAAAGAATGGTTAGAGTTAGAACAGTACATTGGATGCTGGAAGCGCAGAATTCAACAAAATATCTGCTCTAAAATGCTCAGTTTAAAAGTACAAGACCGCAGCTTAAGCAGCGGCCTATAGTTTAATATCCAGCAATTGTGATCTATATCATAAAATCCTGAAGAACTCTTTTGGCCTTATTTTGGAATATTAGCATATAGAGTGCCAACTACAAGTGTTTTTTAAAGATGAGCCAGTTGTGACATTTAAGAAGGAACTAGATAAATTCTTGAAAGAATGAAAACATTACAAGAGGTGAAAGGAAAGAATATTGAAAAAAATAGCTTTGAGTTGAAGCCGGCACCTAATAGACACCGTGAGCTGAATAATTCTTTGTAATTCATTTTTATTTCAGCTTTGCATAAAACAAATGAAAACTCAGCTTGTGTTCCCTGATATACCTGAAGGGTAAAAATGCTCCCTTTGTTGATCCTGCTCTCAGACTGGGTCTTATGACAACGTGAAAACAGTAATAATGGTGAAATTTAGCAATAAGCGGATGGATGGTGAAATGTACATAATCTGCTGGGTAAAATGGACATGGCATTTGAAGTTATTATGTAGCAAACACAATGGAAGATAGATCGTGTGGGCATATGTAACGTTCCCTATGCCACAGCAACATAGAATGGTATGTGTAGGTCATGCACAAGTCTGCTCCCTTAGGTGTGAGTAAGGAGCATGGTCAATGCACATGAGACCTCAGCAGTGTGAAGTTAAGGCCAAATGAGTATTCTGACAATACTGTTGGAAATTTCATTCAAAGTTGGAATTTGGTGAAAAGGGGGACAGAGATCCTTTCACTAGGGTTTATTGCAATAAGTAAACTGTCCATGCTGAGAGGTAAATAGAAGGAGACAGAAGGTGTGGATCGAGAGAGCGACCTTCAGCAGTGGATTAATGTCACAAACCACAGCATGACAAGTGCAAGAGAAGAAGCTAATTAGTGAGTAGGATTTAAAGTCAGCTTTGAAGTAAAAGGTCTTCAGTTTGTCTTCGGCTTTCCAATGCTTAGACCATAAGACATAGGAGTGGACATTTGGCCATTCGGCCCATTGACTACACTCTGCCATTCAATCATGGCCGATGGGCATTTCAACTCCGCACTCTCCTTTCAGCCTTTAATTTCTTGCGAGATCAAGAATTTATCAATCTCTGCCTTGAAGACAATTAGCTTCCCAGCCTCCACTGTGCTCCGTGGCAGTGAATTCCACAGACTCACCACTCTCCGGCTGAAGAAATGTCTCTTCATTTCCACTCTAAATTGACCCCTCCTAATTCCCAGCGTCTGCCGTTTCTAAGCAATACATTATCTTGTAAGTTTTTATTAGATCGCCCCTCAACCTTCTAAACTCGAATGAATACAATCCCAGGATCCTCAGCGGTTCTTCATATGTTAGGCCGACCATTCCAGGGATCATCCGTGTGAATCTCCGCTGGACACGCTCCAATGCGAGTATGCCCTTCCTAAGGTGTGTGGACCAAACTGGACACAGTATTCTAAATGGGGCCTAAGGAGAGCTTTATAAAGTCTCAGAAGCACATCGCTGCTTTTACGTTCCAACCCTCTTGAGATAAATGGCAACATTACATTCGATTTCTTAATCACGGGCTCAATCTGCAAGTTACCATTTAGAAAATCCTGGACTAGCACTCTCAGATTCCTTTGTACTTCAGCTTTATGAATTTTCTCACTGTTCAGAAAATAGTCTATGCCTGTATTCTTTTTTCCAAAGTGTAAGTCCTCGCATTTGCTCATGTTGAATTTTATCAGCCATTTTCTGGACCACCGTCCTCAACTATCTAGATCTTTCTACAGCCTCCCCACCTCTCAGTACTACCTGCCTGTCCACCTAACTTCTTACCATCAGCAAACTTCACCAGAATGCCCCCAGTCCCTTCATCCAGATCATTAATATATAAAGTGAACAGCTGCAGCCCCAACACTGAACCTTGCAGGACACCACTTGTCACTGGCTACCATTCCGAAAAAGAACCTTTTATCCCAATTCTCTGCCTTCTGTCAGACAAGCCACTCCATAATCCATGCCAGTAGCTCACTTCGTACACCATGGGCCCTCACCTTACTTAGCAGCCTCCCGTGAGGCAATTTATCAAAAGCCTTTTGGAAGTTGAGATAGGTAACATCCACTGGGTTTCCTTGATCTAACTGACTTGTTACCTCTTCAGAGAATTCTAACAGGTTTGTCAGGCATGACCTTCCCTTACTAAATCCATGCTGACTTGTTCTAATCCAACCCTGCACTTCCAAGAATTTAGAAGTCTCATCCTTAATGATGGATTCTAGAAGTTTACCAACAGCTGAGGTTAGGCTCGTTGGCCTATAATTTTCCATCTTTTGTCTTAATCCTTTCTTGAACAAGGAGATTACAACAGCGATTTTCCAATCATCTGAGACTTTCCTGACTCCAGTAACGTTTGAAAGATCACAACCAACACCTCTGCTATTTCCTCAGCCACCTCCCTCAGCACTCCAGGATGTAGCCAGGTGTTTTATCAATTTTTAGACCTTTTAGATTTTCTAGCCCTTTTTTTTTGTAATAGCTACCATACTCAACTCTACCCCTAACTCTCCTTAATTGTTGGGATGTTATTCATGTCTTCCACTGTGATGACTGACACAAAGTACTTCAGCTATTTCCTTATCTCCCAGCACTAGCCTTCCAGCATCAATTTGGAGTGGCCCAATTTCTACTTTTGCCTTTCGTTTATTTCTTATGTATTGAAAGAAATGTTTACTATCATTTCTAATATTACTGGCTAGCATATCTTCATATTTGATCCTCTCCTTCCTTATTTCTCTCTTTGTTATCCTCTGTTTGTTTTTGTAGTCTTCCCAATCTTCTAATTTCCCAGCGCTTTAGGCCACTTCATAGCTCTCTCTTTTTCTTTGATTCATTTCCTAACTTCCTTTTTCAGCCATGATTGTCTAATCCCCCCCTCCCTCCACCCCTGGATCATATTTCCTTTCTTTGAGATGAACCTCTGTACTGTGTCCTTAATTACACCCAGAAACTTCTGCCACTGTTGCTCTACTGTCTTCCCCACTAGGCTTTGCTTCTGGTCGATTTCCGTCAGTTCCTCTCTCATGCCCCTGTAATTACCTTTATTTAACTGTAACACCATTACATCCGATTTTGCCTTCTCTCTTTCAAACTGGAAACTGAACTCTACCATATTATGATCACTGCATCCTAAGTGCTCCCTTACTGTAAGATCTTTTATAAAGTCTGGCTCATGACATAGCACTAAATGGAGCTCTCTTATGGGCTCCATCACAAGCTGTTCCAAAAGGTCATCCTGCAAGCATTCCATGAATTCCCTTTCTTTGGATCCACCGCAACATTACTCACCCAGTCCACCTGCATATTGAAGTCCCCCATGATCACCATGACCTTGCCTTTCTGACATGCCCTATCTATTTCCCTGTACACCTTGCACCCCTGGTCCTGACCACTATTAGGATGTCTGTACACAACTCCCATTATATGTTTTTTGCCTTTGTGGTTCCTCAACTCCATCTACACAGACTCCACAGCCTCTGACCTATGTCATTCAGTGTCGTAGATTTAATTTTATTCTTGGAGAAAGTGAGGGCTGCAGATGCTGGAGATCAGAACTGAAAATGTGTTGCTGGAAAAGCGCAGCAGGTCAGGCAGCATCCAAGGAACAGGAGAATCGACGTTTCGGGCATAAGCCCTTCCTCAGGAAGAAGGGCTTATGCCCGAAACGTCGATTCTCTTAATTTTATTCTTAACTAACAAGGCAACCCCAGCCCCTCTGCCCACCGCTCTGTCTTTTCAATAAGTTGTAAATCCTTCCAACTGCCAATCCTGAACTTCCTGCAACCATGTCTCTGTGATGCCTACCACACCATAATTATTCACAATGATTTGTGCTGTTAATTCAGCTACTTTGTTATGAATACTACGAGCATTCAGGTAAAGTGACTTAATGCTAATTTTCTTATCCTCATGATTTCCAACATCTCTAGTAATATGTCCAGTTATCCTTCTTTTTGCTTCATTCCTAGTCTGCCTTGAACTTAAACCCTGCACACATGCTAACCTGCTGTTTTTCTTTATACTTGACTCCATACTCCCTGTCACTTTCCCTCTCCCTTCCCCCGACTCACAAGTTTAAAGTCCTAGTGAACACCCTATTTATCCTTTTCTTCTCTCTTTTCTCAAAAAATATTGCTTAAGTATTACATTGATGAAAACAAAATATTATTACAGTGAAATGCCAAGAGCAGGAAGCCTCAAGTTGTAAGCTCAAATAATATGATAATGATGGCAGGATGGGCGATGTGGTACTACTGCAACATATGGAAGCTGGTGGATGCCAATGTGATCCAGAGTAAAAAACATCAGAATATGTACCCAAGTTGAGGCGCAGGAATCTGGGATGCAGACACTATTCCATATCAAGTGGCAATTGTGAGCCATAATTGTTGATTTCTACATCATAGTCCTGCTCTCTCCCCATACCCGCTGATACCTTTAGAGACGAGAAGTGTAGTTCCTTTTCAATATATTCAGTAACTTAGCTTTTGCAGATTATCTGTGGCAGATAATTCCACAGGGGCAGCACCTTGACAATGTACTCTCGTATTTTCCCTACTACTGATGTGAGACGACAGTCTGTAATTCCCTGCTTTCTTTGTCCCTCCTTTTTTTTTAACATTTTCTATCCTCTAATCTGTGAGGACTGTTCCAGAATCTACAGAATTTTGGAAGATCTTATCCAACTTATCCTTAAATCTATAGCCTTCTCCTTCAGTACCCTGGGATGCAGATTATCAGTTTTTGAGGATTTATCAGCTATCAGTCCAATTGATTTCTCCTGCACTATATTTTGCTAATCTGAATTTCTTTCACTTACTTCTCCTCCATACAGCATTGCTGCACTAGTAATTCTGAAAAATTATTTGTCTCTTCTTCTGTGAAGGAGGAACTAAGGTATAAGTTTATTTGCTCTGTAACGTCCTTGGTCTCCATTATCAATGCTTTCAGACAGAAAGGGACCAACATCATTTTTGCTAATGCTTTTCTTTCTCCATACTTTTAGAAGCTCTAAACGTCTGCTTGCATTTTTAATGCAAGTTTCTTCTCATATTCCACTTCACGTATTTTAATCAATCTTTTGAACACTCCCCCTCCCCCATTGTTGAATTCTGTATTGTAAATGGGAGCTTATGGGTCATAAGCTCAGCCAGTACAATGTGTGGGGACAAGGGTGTCAGGAGAAGGGGTGGCTTACAGCCCCACACACTCTTCCAGGCAGGGCACCAGGGTTTCCCAGTGAGAAACTAACACCTTTTCTGCCCATTGGTGTTGCAGGTGACCAGGTTGGAAGTTGACCACTTAAGGGCCTTAAATGTTACTAGGTTACCATTATCGATGAGGTATAAGAGGATGAGTTTCTCTCTTTACATACTTCCTCTGCTTCCGTCTCCCAGAAGGTGAAAATCACATCTTGTGAGAACAGATGGGCAGCTAACATAAAATAAAATACAGAAGTCTTCTAAAGGCATATTAGAGGTGGTGCTGATCAGGAACCAAAAAAAGAGGTGTATCCATGGAGACAAAGAGAGTTGCAACCTAAGTTGTAGTGAAGGAGGGTGAGTTAATCATTATTAAACAAGAGATTTAAAATATTTAAAGGTCTGACTATTGTTAAAGTTAATAAGTCATGAAAACACAATGATTTGCAGCCTTATTGAAGAAAGTAAGAGTTGGAATGATAAAGGCACTTGCCATTAGCTTTCAATCCTTCTGAGATACAGGGGTGAAGCCAGAGGCCTGGAGAACTGCAAATGTTGCAGAAAGGCTTGATGCACCTTCTCCCATGTCTCAACCCCCATACACGAGGCTGTGATATCACATGGTCTGCTATTACACACTGCACATTGTTAGCCACTAACCGTTCCTATTAGCAGCCATTCATTCTCCCAGGCTGACATCATCCACTCCTTCGTCTGTCCAACTGTTCTATCTCTTTAGGCTATATCTCCACTTATAGTTCATACCCGCACCCTCTCCCCCCACCCCATCTTTACATAAAACCAACATTTTCCTCACCATCATCAGCTGTGAAGAAGGGTTACTGGACCTGAAAGATTAACTGATTTCTCTCCAGATGCTGCCAACCCTGCTGAGATTTTCCGATTTCTGTTTTAGTTTCTGATTTACAGCATCTGCCGTTATTTTGTTTTTTCATTTTACAAATCTTACACCATCATTTGAAGAAGTGTCGAAGAATATACCCAGCAATTACATGTCACAATTATAAAATATGCAGCTTGCACAAAACCAGAAGTATTGCGAACTGTGGGGAGAATAATGGTAAAATTCAAGAGAACATACATAGACAAATGGAATGAGCAGACATGTGGCAGATGAAATTTAACATACAGAAGTATAAAGTGATATATTTTGGAACAAAGAGCAAGAAAAGGCAATATAAACAAAGATTACATTTCAAATGGGTGCCTCAGGTATGGATCAAAATACTTGAGATTTTCTTGATTTTAATTTTTTACTTTTAAGGGCCGTTGTGTCATTTAATGGGTCATTTTCATTCTCACAAACTCATGTATTTAGTCCTGTAGTTACACAGTAACAACACCTTCTGTATTTGGACTCTCATAGAAGCAAAATTCAAAGAATTCATCATGATCCTCAATAATTATCAGTCTTCCATCGAATTTAAAATCATAATGCACAAGGAAAACATTAATTTCTTCGACACAACATTTAAACTGGCACAATAAAATTGGTAAAAGTTTTTTTTTTCAAAACAGCTGCTGCACTTTTCTATATAAAAAAAAACCTAAAACAAAATCTCTGTGGCCTGGTGATATCACATCAAATGCATTTCCATTGCATATGTGCATTGCTGGACATTTTAACCAAGCAATTACAACCCTTTTTACTGCATCTCAGAAAAGTTTAACATTTGTCATAATTTTCATTTCAATAACATCCACTACATTTTCCCCCATACAGTAGTACTTGAACTTATGTTGCTTTAAGCTGGAGATTCCACATTCATTTGCAAGGAATTCATTAAGTCAGTGATTTCACAATTTCCTGACTCCCCATTAGCTGAATATTCCTTTGTTGGAAGGTTCAAAATTGGTTTCTTTTGTTTGAAGCCTCCCTCTTCCTCTACCTTGCAAGTTCCCTTTCGCTCCTCCTCCCCCAGTAGCCTCCTAAACTCACAATTTTGAGACTTTAAAGGATTTTAAGGGAAGCAACAGCAAGTAGAATTGAGGAGAATAACTTAAGATTGGTGAATTCAACAACAAAGTTGGTAGAGAAACAGGTTAAAAAGGAATAAAAAAATAGGATAAAGAGAGGAAGAAAAATGGAAACAAACGGGAAAAAAAAATCAACATAAAATTTGACATTTTCAACAGCACTCTGAGCAATTCAATACCTGGAGGAATAATACTCCATTCTTATAATTGTTGATTTTCAGTGCCAGAGAAATTGTTTGGCATTTAATAATGATCACATCACCACTAAAAACCAATTTATGTTCATTCTTAGTCCTAAATATATGAAGATAATTTATTTCCATATTTCCTCATCTAAGGTTGTTGTACTATTTATTCATAAGTAACAGTAATGAAACTTCATTGATATTTTGCAGCAAATTCTGCCTAGCAGTGTTATAGGCAGCAATAGTGTGTGGTCTTAGAGCTGTGAGGAAACTCTGTGAGGATCTTAACCCTTCCCATATACCAACATGACTGCCAAAGAGATTCAAACTGAAGCTGTGAAGTATTTCATAAACAACAGTTCTTATGCAAACCGAAGATCAAGCGCATTAACAGCTCCATCTTATTTTACTCACTTTTGAAATATGGGAAACTGTAGAACTGTAACCATACAAGCTTATTTCAAAACAATATATGACAGCATATCAATGCAGATTCCATGAGAAACATGATCTCTGCAGCAATCTCCATTTTAATTTGCCACCAAAAATTGCCTCTGTAATTATCTACAAATAATACTTTAAAACATACAGTACATGAAATAAATTAATGGTATACTAGGAACAGTAAAATAATGGACAGTAAAATACAGAACACAATCTTTTAAAATTTTCTTTGAGAATATTAACTCCAGTGACTTAGATAGTTAACTATCTGCTATATGCTGCATTTCATTTAGCTATTAATGAAGAATTATTCCTGTGTGCTCTGAAGTCAGTCACTGATCAAAGATTTGCACTGCAGAGAATGATGAACTGGTCAAGATCTAAGGTCATATATGCTCTTGCATTCAAAACAGCATTTTTCATAAGACTTAAAATATGTCTCAGCATGCATCCCCTATTAGAAAAAAAATTCTTCCTGTGCAGACTAAATAGGGGATCACTGAGATGTGCCACAATGTCTGAGTATTTATTTAAATTAGAATTGGCTAAAAATTTTAAATGATGGAAATGTGTTGCTGGAGAAGCGCAGCAGGTCAGGCAGCATCTAGGGAACAGGAGAATCGACGTTTCGGGCATTAGCCCTTCTTCAGGGCTAATGCCCGAAACGCCGATTCTCCTGTTCCCTAGATGCTGCCTGACCTGCTGCGCTTCTCCAGCAACACATTTCCATCTCTAATCTCCAGCATCTGCAGACCTCATTTTTTCTTTAAAAATTTTAAATGTTGTAGGTGTTTGAAAATTGTTTTGTCAAGCTTAAATAATCTAAACTAGAGCTGAAAACAACTAGTTACTTATATGAGACTCATATTAGATTCCCCAAATTTCTTCCTCAATTCACATGAGCATGTTCTTTCCCCAACTAAATATTGTGTGCCTCTCAAATTAAATCAGAACATGCTGGAGAAACTCAGCAGGTCTGACGGTATCTGTGGAAAAAGAAACAGGTAAGTTTTTGAGTGGGATTAGAATTTTTTTGGAATGGTTCCAAAATTGCAAATCTGGAACTGTCTGCCTGTAAAAGTGGTAGAGGCAGAAACCCTGAATGATGTGCACTTGGGATAACAATACATAAAAGGGTATGGGGAAAGTGATGGAAAATGGGATAATATTAGAATAGTTTAGTGCTTGCTTTGACCGGTGCAAACATGATGGGCTGAAGGGCCTTTTTCTGTGTTATACACCTCTCCAACTATGACACCTTGTGCCCTGACAAGGAAGTCAAGAAACTTGCACAACATCTTGCTTATGTTGACAGCGTTAGTGCTGAATGTTTGGCATGAATACCAGAACATTTGCTGCCTACTGCAAATTTTCAGGACTTGTTAAAAGACTGGATGTTCATAATTATGAGGAAACAAAACCTTTAGCAACACATCAAAACGTATTTCCTACAATGGACAAACAGCACCTTGTCCTAATTATTTTTTTATTAGTCCATTCACAGCAGCCCAGGTTGAGCAATCATTTCACCTTAGCTGCACAACTGACTGTAATCTGGGCTGACAATGAGAGAATACATCACTCTCAGAGATTCAGCTCACAAAATGAAATCAGTTGCAAATTCAGTTCCCATTGTTATGGACCAGGCCAAACTCCTCAAAACATTTGAAGAAGGTAGTCCAAACCCTAACTTTGCTAGTTTTGTTTTAAGCAGGTGTAAAGTGGATATTCCAGGAGAGAATCAGCTGGTCAAACCACTTAGTTTTAAACAAAACAGAATTTATTTACAAGGTTACTGAATAAAACACAAACAACAGTAAACAGAATACCAAATAACTTAACCTATCCAAAAACCCAACAGACCATCCCAACTTAATGATGCTGTTCCTATTACTTGCAACAATCCCCATAAACACCCTTTGGCACAAAAGGTAAAATTAAACATAACTTCTTACAGGATAGAAATCAGAGAGAGTACCACCTGCTTCTGTGGGTCCAGCAGCTGTTTTTTCACACGACAGCTAAAAACTAAACCAAACCAGAGAAAGGCTGAACCAGGAGAACTGGCCATTCCCCTTTCATTATACAAGTGTTTTTTTTAAACTTGAAAGCCTGTGCCTGATGCAGTCTCTGTTAGCTATTATCAAACTGGTCCTAAAACTCTTCAACCCCCAGATTTTTCCAAGTCTGTGTTGTTTACAAACTTTCTGAAAAAAAGCCTAAGGACTGCATAACCATGTTAAAGGAGCAGCTTTGTCACAACATTTACATGTTCAAGACAGAAAATGTTTTGTGGCAACTATCAGAGGAGGGTGGGAGATTTCCTGGTGTTTTGGCCAACACCACCTCACTACCAAACCAAATCAGTTTCTGAGGCAAAAGTATGTTTGTATTGTCTGTGTATAATTTTGAAAATTACTACTTTGAAATGCTGGAAGCATTGTATCAGGGCTTGTGCAAACTAATGGATCACAGAAAACCATTCTCTCAGAACAGACAAGTTGTTTCTATTTTAATTTATTCTTTTGTGGGATACGGGCATCGCTGGCAAGGTCAGTATTATTTGCCCATCCCACATTGTTTGAGGTGGTGCGGTCCATCTTCTTGAACTGCTACAGTTCATTTGGGTTACCAAGAGCCACAACACTGTTAGAAGGGGTGTGGCTGGTAAAGAAGCAGTACTCAAAAGCTAGTTCACCCCAGTCCAACATCGGCATCTCCAAATCATGACTTTCCTCATAAGACCTTCCCTCCATACCTAGTAAATCTCCTCTGAACCCTTTCCAAAGCTTCCATATCCTTCCTATAATGCGGTGACCAGAACTGAATGCAATATGCCAAGTGCAGCCGCACCAGAGTTTTGTACAGCTGCAACATGACCTCTTGGCTCCAAAACTCAATCCCTATACTAATAAAAGCTAACATATCATATGCCTTCTTAACAACCCTATCAACCTGGATGGCAACTTTCAGGGATCTATGTACATGGACACTGAGATCTCTTTGCTCATCTACACTACCAAGAATCTTACTATTAGCCCAGTACTCTTTACTCCTTTTACTCCTTCCAAAGTGAACCACCTCACACGTTTCCACATTAAACTCCATTTGCCTCCTCTCAGCCTACCTCTGCAGCTTATCTATGTCCCTCCGTAACCTGCAACATCCTTTGGCACTATTCTCAACTCCACCGACCTTAGTATCATCCAAAAATTTACTACCCCATGCTTCTACATCTTCATCCAGGTCATTTATAAAAATGACAAACATCAGTGGCCCCAAAACAGATCCTTGCGGTACACCACTAGTAACTGAACTCCAGGACAAACATTTCCCATCAACCACCACCCTTTGTCTTCTTTCAGCTAGTCAATTTCTGATCCAAACAGGTAAATCACCCTCAATCCCATGCCTCCCTATTTTGTGCAATAGCCTACCGTAGGGAACTTTATTAAATATCTTACTGAAATCCATATAAACCACATCAACTGCTTTACTCTCATCTACCTGTTTAGTCACCTTCTCAAAGAACTCAGTAGTGTTTGTGAAGCATGATCTACCCTTCTCAAAATTGTGTTGACTATCCCTAATCAACTTATTCCTTTCTAGATGATTATAAATCCGATCTCTTATAAACCCTTTCCAACACTGTACCCACAACCAAAATCAGACTCATTGGTCTATAATTACTAGTGCTGTCTCTACTCCCCGTCTTGAACAAGGGGACAACATTTGCTATCCTCCAGTCTTCTGGCACTATTCCTGTAGACAATAAAGACATGAAGATCAAAGCCAAAGGCTCTGCAATCAACCTCTCTGGCTTCCCAGAGAATCCTAGGATAAATCCCATCCGGCCCAAGGGAATTAACTATTTTCACACTTTCCAGAATTGCTAACACCTTCTCCTTGTGAACCGCAGTCCCGTCTAGTGTCACACAACATAATGGATGGTACCCTCAAATGGAAAGATGGGATTTAGCCTCCACAACTGCACGATGGGCACTCCTACCGATACTGGATTAGTGGTGCTGGAAGAGCACAGCAGGTCAGGCAGCATCCAAGGAGCAGCGAAATCGACGTTTCAGACAAAAGCCCTTCATCAGGAATAAAGGCAGAGAGCCTGAAGCATGGAGAGATAAGCTAGAGGAGGGTGGGGATGGGGAGAAAGTAGCATAGAGTACAATGGGTGAGTGGGGGAGGGGATGAAGGTGATAGGTCAGGGAGGAGAGGGTGGAGTGGATAGGTGGAAAAGGAGATAGGCAGGTAGGACAAGTCCGGACAAGTCATGGGGACA
>NC_057715.1:2647988-2653390 GCF_004010195.1 Chiloscyllium plagiosum | reverse complement strand
GGAGGTGGAGGAATTGGGAATACGGGATGGCATTTTTGCAAGAGGTATGGTGGGAAGAGGTGTAATCCAGGTAGCTGTGGGAGTCGGTGGGTTTGTAAAAAATGTCAGTGTCAAGTCGGTCGTCATTAATGGAGATGGAGAGGTCCAAAAAGGGGCGGGAGGTGTCAGAGATGGTCCAGATAAATTTAAGGTCAGGGTGGAATGTGTTGGTGAAGTGGATGAATTGCTGAACCTCCTCGAGGGAGCATGAGGTGGCGCCAATGCAGTCATCAAAGTAGCGGGGGAAGAGGTGGGGAGTGGTGCCGGTGTAATTACGGAAGATCAACTGTTCTACGTAGCCAACAAAGAGACAGGCATAGCTGGGGCCCATACGTGTGCCCATGGTTACCCCTTTTGTCTGGACAGTCAGGCACCGATGCAGCCATGACAAGTAGATTAGTGAGTCTGATACCAAGTATGGTTTTCCCTCTTGTTGTTTCACTCAGTCTGCTAAGAACACAGCCTAGCAACTATCTCCTTTTGGACTCAGCGGCTCAATCAGTGATGGTGCAACTGAAGCATTCTTGATGGTGGGCATTGAAGCATTCCAATCCAAAGTACATTCAGCCCTTGCTGTTCTCAGTGCTTCTTCCAATTGGTGCTTAATTTGGAACTGTATTGATTCATCAGCTGACATGAGATAGTAGGTAGTACTCAGCAAGAGGATTTCCTAACTGTGCTTGACCTAATGTAGTCTGACTCCATAAGGATTAGAATCAATGTTGAGGACTACCAGGTAACTCAGTCCTTATTATATACCACTATGATGCCACCTTTGGTGGGCCTGGCCCGCTGATGGCACAGGATATACCCAAGGATGGCAATGTTAGGGTCATTGTTTGTAAGGTATGATTCCATGAGTGTGGCTATATAAGTCTAGTCAATGGGATAGCTCTCCCAATAATAGCAGAAGTGCCTTGATGTTAATAAGGAAACCATTGCAGTTTTGACAGGGGCAGATGTGCCTCTGCTGTTTCTAGTGCATAAGTCAATGCTGGGTTGTCTGTCCAGTTTCATTTCTCTTTTTAACTTCAGAATAGAATTCCTAGTGTGAAAACAGGCCATTCAGCCCAACAAGTCCATACCAACCTTCCAAAGAGCATCCCATGCAGACCCAGCCCCCCCATCCTATTTGTGTAACCCTGCATTTCCCATGGCTAATGCATCTAACCTACATATTCCTGAACACTAAGGGTAATTCAGCATTGCCAATCCATCTAATCTGCACACCTATGGACTATGGGAGGAAACCGGAACACCTGGGGGAAACCCACACAGACATGGGGAGAATGTGCAAACTCCACACAGCCTGAGGCTGGAATCAAACCAGGGTCCCTGGCGCTGTGAGGCAGCAGTGCTAACCACTGATTTACCATACTGCCCCAAATATAATGGCTTGATATAATTGAATGGCTTGTAAGTCAGAAGGCAGTTAAAAATTGACAGTTGTACTCTGGGTCCAGACTTACACATGGGCCAAACCAAAACTAAGGTCAGATGTCATTCCCTAAACGATAATAGTGAATCAAAGGTAACCTTAAAGAGTGTGTTCCAATAGCCAATAAAATTGCATTGACTACTCTACGTGGGATTTCTTCCCAGTTATTATTTGTGTTATCAAAGATTGTCCATTCTGTTTATCTTAAAATGTCTCGAGTTTCACAAAATTTTGCTTTCTTCAATCCACCCAGTTTAGTAGTGGATCACTCAGGCTTGGATATCTTAGAGTTGGAAGAGACTGGTGGTGCTTGGTCAAGGGGCATCTATCCAGGCATGCACATTAGATCCACCTGGTAAATGAACTTACACCTAGTTGGCCTCACTTGGGTTTTCAAATGAGGATGTATGCAACTTTATTATCAAATAAAAAGCACCACCCTGTCTCCTTGCAGTAGATTAATTGCCTGCTTATCATTTCTCCTTCATTAAAACCAGGCATTAGTGGTTGGAGGTTTGGGATGGGATTCAGATTCTTTTTTAATACTTCAAACTGCAGTTCTATTCAAATCAGCTTTTGAGTTAAAAATTCCCATTTTGGTTTAACTTTTATTTTCAGGCTGTAAATACAAATGAGTTTGTGATCAGATTTGTGCATTGAGGTTGATATTAAATTCAATTCTTTATTCCTAATTGGTTTAGAATAAGTCTCCACAAACAGGTTTTAAGCAATTTTTACTCTAAAGACAACCTGAAAAATGTTGTTTTGCTGATTAAAATATAATGTTATTTTACAACACAATTCACATTCATTTATTCAATTGAAATCTCATAACATTAAACTGTTTTTGCAGGAATCAAATAAATTGGTGACCACATTATCCCTCTGCCTATTTCATTACAGCTTCTTCCTTTTATTACTAAAAGAAAGCAAATTACTTTATTAAGCTCCAGGTGAAGAGTGACACTCTTTAAAAAATGCTATATGTAAATTGAAAAGAAGTTATTTCAAGGAAAATGATAATTTTAATTTATTCTTTGAAAAGAATTGCATTAATGACCCTTTTTAAATAAGTATATATGCTTAGATTCTAAATGAAGATTCTACTAGTTATGAAGAGAGGTTTAGAGGATAAGAATTTGACCTTTTACTTTTGCACAGTAACTAACTTCACAACATTATGAGTTGAGTTTACTTAATGTAAAGGAAACAAAATCACTTCTAGATTTAATTATTTTCATTCTAATTGTCACTTTCCATTCAGTAAATCATTTTAGTGAGCCTTATCCTTTTTTCAATCAAATTGACTCTAGTGGGAATATGAACAAAATGCAATTTCACAAGGGACAACAATCTTCAGGTACAATTTAGTTTTCTTAACAATAAAACAAGAATCATATCCAGGAGCTTTATGTTAATTTAATAGCCTAGTAGCACTTAATATTTCCTGCTTGATTGTTAAAAAAATTACCAAAGCTAAAATGAACAACAGTGGCATTACGCTGAGCTCGTGAGCAAATATTCTCAGCAATGGGTTAAATTCTTAGAGATAAGAGAATTGCAAAATGTATGATTACAACCTTTACACATTGCATTTAACCTCTTTAGAAGTTCCATAAATATTTCTGCTTTCCTAAATATGCAAGCTTTGCCTATTTCACATGTAATGTGTAGGATTTTACTGCAGGCCTTACTGTCAAGGCAAATAGCTGTCATTGGAAATATTTTGCAATTTTCCTGGAGGCAGCTTGCTAATTGATCACCTGCGGGCTCACTGACCAGTTATGGAGGATGAACGAGATCTAGGTGGCAGCGCAAGATGGACAGGTGGGCACGCTGAGGTACGTCTTGAATCAAGAAGATACGCTGACAGAGTGAAGTAAAAAATTTAAAATAAGCAGCCAAGGAGGTAGAACCCTTTGGATTATCTATTCGAGCTGTGGGGGCATTTGTCCCTGCCTCTTCTTCCTCTTTAGGACATGGTACGAGTGCTAATGGTATCTCTGGCCGGAGTGAGACCATTTTTATGATGTTCGAGATAAGATTCCTTGGCAGCGGACTGCAATGTTGAGGATGCTATTCAGCTGTGGCATCCACTATTTCCCCATTCCTAATTCTCCCATCGACCACCTTGTGACTTCAGGACCAAGAAAACCCCGGCCAGACTGTTTGCTATTGTATAATCTCATTAGGGTCAGGGAGAGAAATAACGTGCCGTGTGGCTTCTCCTACTTCTGGGCCACTTACTTCCACACAGGGCACTGTAACAAAATCAAGTTTCCAATGAAATTGAGACATTGTGAAGATGACTGTATTTTGTTTTGCGATAACTGGAAATATTTCTGCATACAGATTCATCACAATATAGTTTTCTCATCAATGATCCAGAACATTAACAAAGCTGTCCTGTTTAGGATAATGTATGTCCCATTGTGTTCTCCTTCATGAAAACATTTTCATAAGACTGGTCACCCAGATGGATCCAGAACTCAAGCCCTAGCCATTCTGACACTTCACAGGCGATTCTTCTTGATTTCCTCTATCTCCTCCCACACAATTACATTTCCGTGCCCCTCCTGCTTGACATTCCTCTCCTGACTGTTCACTTGGAGCAAGAGCTTGGATGAGGGACATCAAGTAAGATGGAGTGATTAGGTCTGTCTTTTAAGATCAAGTAGGGGCACTTTACCATCCAGAGTGGATCTGTAGACAGTTGACACAATGCAACAGAGGAGCTGGAGCATTGCATTAGGAAACTGAGGCAGAATGAGGAGAGGCTGATGCTTTACATTGTACAACAGGTCTGAAGAAAGCACTCAGTGAATCATCTGCCATTTGACCCTCGACAAATAGCACTCCCCTCACATCAGTCAAGCAGGTAAGGAGGGACTGCTGGATTTAGCACATCCTAATCAGCTCATGCTCGATACAGTTCTGGCACTGTCTAAAAGGATCATCCTGACTGACAGGCTACTCAGCCAAAGATTGCTGTTGTTCTGGCAATGCATGGAAAACATGTGCTTGAGCCTGGGCCCCTGAAACTTGGGCACCCTCCTATTCTGGGCATGCATCTCACCTTGAATTGATGTAACAGATTTCACTCAAACTGTTTAACATATTTTACAAAAAGAAAGGCAGCACATCACATAAAACTACTGGTTCAATTACATTTTATGATGTTAGCAGGGATCCAAATACCTTTAGCAAAAATATTAAATGTGCCTTCTTCACTAATTTTTCAGATCATCACATACAATCTGCAATTTATCTGAAAAGTCATGACCCAACTTGAATCTGTTGCTATTTCAATGTTTCAACATTCACTGTTTACGCAGTCAAGAATGAAGACAAAGGCCACCTAGTGATACAGTACAAAATGGATTTAAGGAGTAAATCAAAATTAATCTGCTATTTGTGGCAAAGTATTTTTCTGAAGCAGCTATTCTATGTCCTCCATGGTATAATACTCCCTCCAGCATGTAAATGAAAATCTCAGGCAGAGTTGTAATTACTTTCTTAAAAGGAGAAAGTGAGGTCTGCAGATGCTGGAGATCAAAGTTGAAACTTTATTGCTGGAACAGCACAGCAGGTCAGGCAGCATCCAGGGAACAGGAGATTCGACGTTTCGGGCACAGGCCCTTCTTCAGGAATGAGCAGAGAGTGTTCAGCAGGAGAAGATAAAAGGTAGGGAGGCGGGACTTGGAGGAGGGGCGTTGGAAATGTGATAGGTGGAAAGAGGTCAAGGTGTGGGTGATAGGTCGGAGTAGGATGGAGGCGGAGAGGTCAAGAAGAAGACTGCAGGTCAGGAAGGCGGCCCGCCGCATCTGCTCCCAGGAGGACCAGTTCAAAATACGTACAACACAGATGGCCTCCTTCTTCAAGGACCGCAATTTCCCCCCCGACGTGGTCGACGGCGCCCTCCACC
>NC_057715.1:2633127-2644270 GCF_004010195.1 Chiloscyllium plagiosum | reverse complement strand
TCCTCCATGTCCCTCCTCCCTACCTTTTATCTTCTCCTGCTGAACACTCTCTGCTCATTCCTGAAGAAGGGCCTGTGCCCGAAACGTCGAATCTCCTGTTCCCTGGATGCTGCCTGACCTGCTGTGCTGTTCCAGCAATAAAGTTTCAACATTTCTTTCTTAAAATACAATCGTCCATTGTGATCCACGGTAGGAATGGTCCACTTGGACACAGCTTGCAAATTCTTTAAGTTATCATAAGCAAGTCCAATCATGAATGTGAGACTGTATCTAATCCAGGTGCCGGGGCCTCAGTGCTGATTGGAGAGGTGGTGAGAGCCCCATATTGCCTCTTTTGGGGAAGCTCCACTGTATCAAGTGCCAGTCAGGCATTTATCTGGCCAGGAGCAGACTTTTCAACACTTGACAGGCAACCTTTCTTGACTTCCTCTACCTCCTCCCGTACAACCACTCCTTCTAGTCCCTCGAGGACCAGGAGACAGAAGTCCCATGCTGACAGCTGCTGGTCCAAGAGAAGAGGTGGCAGCAGTCCAGTGTATGCATTGCCAGTGGAAAGTATGGTAGTTGTCAGCAATGCATCCATCTGAGGGTCAGGAGTGGCAAGGTAGCTCGACCAAAGGAGAGTAAGGATTGGACGGAGTTCACATGTGCAGAAGGCCACTGCCTGGACAGAGTAGGAGTGGGGCTGAAAATGTGTTGCTGGAGAAGCGCAGCAGGTCAGGCAGCATCCAGGGAACAGGAGAATCGACGTTTCGGGCATAAGCCCTTCTCAAATTAATTTCGGGCAAATTAATATGCCCGAAACGTCGATTCTCCTGTTCCCTGGATGCTGCCTGACCTGCTGCGCTTCTCCAGCAACACATTTTCAGCTCTGATCTCCAGCATCTGCAGACCTCACTTTCTCCTCAGAGTAGGAGTGGGACAGGCTCCACAGAAGGGCCCGAGTCAGCTCTCAGTAGATCCCCTTTCTGGTGACGGAGCCCTCAGTCAGCAACTGAGAGAGTTTGCTTTATAGGTTTCTTGGGTAGCCTCTGTCCCATTCGCTGCTGGTTGAATACCATGTGCAGCAGACAAAGGCAACAAAGTAGCCATTCATTTTCCACTTCAAAGGCCTCAATCAGACTTCATTGAGGCACAGGCAGTGCATGATGGAATATTCTCAGTTGAATATTCTCACGTCTACAAACTGGCCTTGGTAGGGGGTATTCAGTTCAGCTCATAATTTGCAACTTAGCTTTTAGTTGCCAGACTTTAATGGAGAGATTTTTATCTGCTAGGATCTAGTATGAATTGTGAAAAACATTTTGCACTTGATTTTAACATGTCTGTGCAGATATTTAGAATTTGATTGTGCAGAACGCTTTATAAAATGCACAGGTACAAATTAATATTACAATCATGATAAACCAATACTTCTCAGAGGTTAACACATTGCCATTTTTAGGTTTTTTTTGTCTGTTTGTGGTGATATTCATTGTTCTCATCACCTTGTTTAGTTACAATCCTTATCATAAAGATCTAACACACTGCCTCTGTACAAAACATTTGTGTTCAACTAATACGGAGGTGTGTCACAGCATGTCTGAACAAGTTGATTTAAGAAGAATCAATGTACATCTATTTTCTACTTACTATGTCTGATTTTGAAAGATTGCTGACCTTGGTGGAACACACTCATTCTTTGAATAAAAGTTGCTTCAATTTAAGGCAATACATAGAATGGCATAGTCTATATGGCACAGAAACTGGTCATTTAGTCCAACCAGTCCAGACTTATGTTTGAGCTCCATTTGAACATTTTCCACCTTTCCTCACCTAAATCTATCACGTAATCTTTTATTCCCTTCGCCCACATTGGCTGGTCTAGCATTTCCTTAATGCATCTAAACGAATCAATCCAACTATTCCCTGTGGTAGCTAATTCCACATTTTCATCAGTCTTTGGATAAGAAGGTTTCACATGAATTTCTGATTAGATTTCTTGGTGCCTATCTTACATTTGGTATCCTATAGTTATACTCACATGCAGGAATATTCTCTCTGCACCTGCTCTATTCAAACCCTCCATAATTTTATTTATTGCATAAGGTCACCCCTCGGCTACATTTTTCAACTTGGAAAGAGAGCCAGCTTGTGTGTCCTTATTTGATATACTCACCCATTTCTTGTATCATCCTTGCAGATCTTGTTTTCCCCTCTCTTTTGTTTCAAGTTCTTTTATAATATGGCAACTAAAGCTGAACACAGTACACAGTAACCGAGCTTTGAAACAATTGTCACACAATTGTCACACAATTGTTGCTTGTCTTGAGTTCTCTCCCTCCAGGTACAAAACTTAGTGACAGTTTACTTTTTTGTGCCCATAACGTGGCCCACTTATCTGCGCTTGGCCCATATCCCTCCAAAACTTTCTTATTCATGTATTTATCCAAATACCTTTTAAATGTTGTAACTGTACTGGTATCCACCAATTCCTCTGATACTTCATCCACACATAAATCAACCTCTGTGTAAAAAAGTTGCTCCTCAAATCCTTTTTAAAACTTTCTCCTCTCACCATCTAGATTTGCAAGCTTCAAATAATATTCTTCCTACCAAAATGTACTCCCTTACATTCTTCTGTGCTGAACTTCATTTGTCAATTGTTTGCCCACTTTTAAAATGGGTCTCCTGTAATTGGTTGCTTTCATCTTCAATATTGATTATCCTATTATCAAAGACATTTTTACATTCCAGTTAAATTATATTTACTGCATATTCATTGTCCACTCCATTATCTTTTCAGAAAATGCAGTCAAGCAAGATTTTCCCTTTCGAAATCACTTTCTAATTCTCCATTCATCTTTAAAATTACTAGATGTTTTCTATTTTATCCTGTACAAAGGACTCCTACCACTAATGTTAAGCTGACTGGCCTCTAATTTCCTGGACATGGTATGTTCATCTTCTTAAATACAGGAATTGCATTGGAAATTTGCCAGCCGTCTCAAACTACACCTTTTCCTAATAATTTTAAAGTCTGTTTAGGAATGTCTGTTACTTCTTCCCTATTTTAAAATATATGGACACAATCCATCAGATCATTGGATTTTTATTAGCTTATTTAATTCTCACCTTTTTATTTCAAATGCATTTTATCATTGCTCATCCTATCATTCAATGCCTTGTCTATCTGTTCTGCTTCCCTGATAAATACCAAAACAAAGCAACTATATAATATTTTCAAAAAAATTCTCTTGCTACTTATGGTATTATCCTCTCTCATTATGTTAGTATCTGACAGATTCTGTTGACAAATGTTAAACGTTAAATAGTTGAAGGTAATAAGAAACACATCCTTAGGTATTGATTTGTTAATCACACTTAGATGTGTATATAAAGAAGAGCACGAGAGGGGATTGTTACTGTTGACATTAGCTCCGTGGCAAGCAATAAAGAGTCTCCACCAAAGCATTCTGGTGTTAGTATATTCTTCACAAATAGGCTTGGAGGTCTCCAGCTATGGCCCAAATCCCATCGCAGCCATCTGTTTTTTTTAGTGATGTGCCTGTAAGATATTTTATTATTTTGTTTCATCTTCCTTGATAATTAAATTTCAATAGTTCCTTTTACCATCCAATTTTTTTTTACTTGTCTCCTAATTTCTTCACATTCTCCCTTATCATGCACTCCTCTGCTGTTGATGTGCTAAATATATGCCTCTTTCCTGGTACCTAATTGTTCCCTTATGCCTTTATTTATGCAGAAAAATCTCACTGGCATTTATTCTGTTCTTTCTTGTGAGCTGGATGTATTTTTCCTGCAGTCTGTTGAATATCATTTAATTTTTTTCCTAACATTGTCCTACATAGTTGATTGCCAAAATTGCTGCCTATTTCTTCTACTTTTTACTTTTCTTATATGCTCTGCTTCAGTCCCCATTATTTGATCTAACAGTGAATCTTACCTTGTTGGGTTTTTTACATATTATTTTATAAAAGAAAATCTCGTTCACATTTTAAGTACTCTATTTTCTTATTTCTTTTACTTACTTCTGTCTAATTAATTTGAAGGTATTTGAAATTTCCAACAGTCATTATTATTGTTCAGTGACTTATCCAGGTTTGAGCAACTATAATGCACTTCCAGGTTATCCAGGACACAAGAAATGTCATGGAAGAAATGGGTCTTAGCTGTCGCATCACGTTTCTGAAAAAACCTTTTCTGATCTAATTAAGTATTCCCATGATATGGTGGAGACACTTACTTGACACATGCACAAAAAGAATTGGATGCTTGATACATTGGCAAGCCTGCCCAACAAACAATTCTCACTGTTAAGGAGCATAGAGGAGTCTGGCTTCAATTTGGTGCAAGGGTTTGCACAGAGTTTAGAGCCCACCTATCCACTTTTGGAGGGGTGTGATAGGACTTGTGGATCTATCCAAGATACAAAAACTTAGCGAGTTTTGAAAAGGTTTGTAGCTCAGTTGAGGTTTTGGATGTAGGTTTGCTCGCTGAGCTGGAAGGTTCATTTCCAGAGGTTTCGTTACCTTACTAGGTAACATCTTCAGTGGGCCTCAGGTAAAGCAATGCTGAAAATTCCTGCTTTCTATTTATATGTTTGGTGATGTCATTTCCTGTGATGATATTATTTCCTGTGGTGAAGTCACTTCCTGTTCCTTTTCTCAGGGGGTGGTAGATGGGGTCTAACTCAATGGGTTTGTTGATAGAGTTCCGGTTGGAATGCCATGCTCCTAGGAATTCCCGTGCGTGTTTTTGTTTGGCTTGTCCTAGGATGGATGTGTTGTCCCAGTCGAAGTGATGTACTTCCTGACCTGTACCTTGCATGGTAAATCCTTGTCCTTACAAAATACTGTGCAAGGACTGTAACAGACACTACATTGGACAAACAGGCAGAAACCTAGCCACCAGGATACATGAACATCAACTAGCCACAAAAAGACATGACCCCTCTCTCACTAGTATCCTCACATACAGATGAGGAAGGACACCACTTCGAATTCCGAGAATATTTCATCATCTCTTACACTAGTCAGTGAAGTGTCCATCAAATAACTATCGGCTTTTATAGAATCATAGAATCCCTACAGTATGGAAGCAGGCCATTCGGCCCATCAAATCCACATCAACCCTCTGAAGAGCAAACAGCTAAACCCACCCCTACGCTTTCCCTGTAACCTTGTATTTTTCCATGGTTAACCCACCTAGCCTGCACATCTATGGACACTATGGGCAATTTAGCATGGCCATGACCTGACCTGCACATCTTTAGACTGTGGGAACAAACCAGAGCACCCTGCAGAAACCCACGTAGACAAGAGGAGAGTGTGCAGACTCCAGAAAAGTAGTCACCCGAGGGTGGAATCAAATCCAGGTCTCTGGTTTTGTGACGTAGCAGTACTAACCACTGAACACAGCAAAGTCAGTATGAAACCAGATGGAAATTTTAATTTCCACTAATGCAAAGCTTGTAAGAAATTATTCTGTAGAACATAGAGACATTAATTCGATGTTAATTCTAAGAGTATGAGATACAATTTACATGGAAATATGTTAACTATTTGACAGCTGTATATTGTTACAAAATTGCTCCATCTTCTTGTATTCCAGCTATAGGACAATGATTCATCAGCATAAATACGCTGAACTTGACTCAATTTATGTTCATTAATGTAGAATCACAACATTACATTGGATTGCAATGTTCAATGCTTAAACTAAAAGAAATTGACAATATACATCAACTGGAACAGCTGGCATTCTAGGAAGAGGGGCCTGGAAGATTTCTACAGTCTTGCAATTTCAATTCTGTGGCAGCATTGCTTCTTATTAAAAAACTTGGGATGTCAAAATACTATCTAATTATCCTATTCATATTATAGAGAAGAAAGGGAAGGGATCCCCAGTGAATACTGTCAACAGAGAGTTATCATTTAAATTCATAATTTGGAATGTCTTGAAACTAGTGCCTTATTACAACCAATGTTATTATGTATTTATTCCCATTCTTTAACTATTTCGTTGCATCTTAAGAATATAAAAAATGTTCCTACAAGTAGGGCAATGAAAATTGGTAAGAAAATCATAATTAATCAATTTAATACATGCACATGTAATCCCATGGTGTTACTACTAATGAGTTTTGAATTATCACTGTCTGCAAACTGATCTTTCCAGACCATCTCTTAAACTAAAGTGTTCTATTAACATGATTGAAAATAACAATCCTGAATTTAACCACAATGGAATAGCAGCATTGCCTCATTTCATCTGACATTGCATAGTTAATTAATCTTACAAACTCGGTTAATTTCATTATGTATGATCTTCTCCATGCTCTATCATCAGACCCACTTAGAGAACTGGAATATTTTGGTTCAGTGGTTGGATAATATTTGCACTTATTTTGTTGTCGATGAGAAACAGTTTACCTTCCTATGTCAGCATAACATACACTAGGATAACAAGTCTTTTCTGTTTGAAGGCTGCAAAAATATGCAACATGGAGTTTTTGAGCTCATCTCTTAAAGTTATATCTATTATTCAGAATAAATTACAACCACAGCTAATAATACAACTTGGTATTAGAATTGAGACTTAGCCACTAAGGAAGCAACGTACAGGACAATCTTTTCAAACGACCAGGCTCACTGTATTAATAAAGGAGAAACTACACACATGATTTAGTCACAAATAAGAGTGAGCTAAATGGGCTCTGGTGGCCAACCTCTCATTATATGTGATGTTAACAATGTTAACATGGATATATATATAAGGGTTGAGAAGTTTAAATGATCTATGCGAGATGGGAACAGTGAAATTTCTAGAAAGGAATCTATTGGAAATTTTCAAAAATAATGAGTTCATCTTCCATGATATTGATTACACAAGGGAAACCTTGGAGCATGTGGCAATTCAAACACAAGGTAGAGCAGGAAATGAATAGAAAGCAAAGTTGAAACCCGTTAACAATCAGAAGTGATGGAAAGCAATAGGTAAAAGAAGTGAATGGCTCAGCCACTGTTGGCAGTTAAGGAGATGCTTGTAAGGAAAGTGCTGTTAGGCAATGCCATGACCATTAAAAATTGCTTGAATCTGAATGCCATCTGTTCTCCTCCTTTTTCCTGCTGGACCATACCATCCCAAACAGGGCTCTGGGGCTGCTTCTGTTTCTGGACCCCTTGTTCCAACCCCTACTTCAGTTATTCAACTTTCCTTCTTGAGTGGTGGTCAGGTGGAGAGAATATGTCAGTCTGGGAAGGCTGGGGTAGATTCAGAGGGTCAAAGGAGTATCTGAGTTGAGTTGAGTTGGATAGCAGGTCAGATCAGACCAAATTGGTGTTGTGGGAGACAATCAGATGGTGAGGTTAGGCGTCAGGAAAGGGCCTGGTGAATGGGAGGATCAGAGAGTGTTAGCTGCGGGTTGGGTGGGGACTTCAGTTATATTGTTATCCAGGAATTAGACAGGGGGTCAATCTGCCAAAATCTTCTGGGATAACTATTCATGTAAGTAAGTCGGAATCATGTGAAATCTCTGACTCTAATTCAAAGTAGAGAAACTTTCAGAGGGCACTGGAGTGCAGGAAAATTGCCAATGGTAGGTCAAACCACCCAGCCAACTCCCATGGGGTAAGTGATTTGCGGCTTCTGTGAGGTCCTAAGATGTACCTTTGAGGGTATGACCAGTCTCTGGTAGTTTAGACTATTCTCTGACATTCTGTTGATACAACTTGACCCAGTCTCACCTCCTACAATCTGGAGATTAGAAGATTTTGGCCTTTTAGGGACCAAGACAGAGTTAATAGGAAGGACCTATTTCCCTTTTAGACAGATCAACTATCAGACAGCATCGTAATTGGCAGAGGTTAGAGACGAGCCGCAGATCACTTTTACCAACCATGTAGTGATGAGGTTCAAAGTCTGTGAGAAGATTTGTAGCTCGGGTGCTCGTTGTTGTTGTTCTGTTCGCCGAGCTGAGAATTTGTGTTGCAGACGTTTCGTCCCCTGTCTAGGTGACATCCTCAGTGCTTGGGAGCCTCCTGTGAAGCGCTTCTGTGATCTTTCCTCCGGCATTTGTAGTGGTTTTAATCTGCCGCTTCCGGTTGTCAGTTCCAGCTGTCCGCTGCAGTGGTCGGTATATTGGGTCCAGGTCGATGTGCTTATTGATTGAATCTGTGGATGAGTGCCATGCCTCTAGGAATTCCCTGGCTGTTCTCTGTTTGGCTTGTCCTATAATAGTAGTGTTGTCCCAGTCGAATTCATGTTGCTTGTCATCTGTGTGTGTGGCTACTAAGAATAGATGGTCGTGTCATTTCGTGGCTAGTCGGTGTTCATGGATGTGGATTGTTAGCTGTCTTCCTGTTTGTCCTATATAGTGTTTTGTGCAGTACTAATGTAGTGTACAAACTCCCATGCAAGGACTGCACAAAACACGACATAGGACAAACAGGACAAAAAGATCAGAGAAGCGCTTCACAGGAGGCTCCCAAGCACTGAGGATGTCACCTCGACAGGGGACGAAACGTCTGCAACACAAATTCCCAGCTCGGCGAACAGAACCACAACAGTGATGAGGTTTTGGAACATAGTGCCTTAAAGGATGGTGGAATCAAAAACTTCAATGGCATTTAAAACTGTACTTAGATTTGCACTTGAAATACCATAGCAAACAAGAGCCTTTTTTTTATTCACTCATGGGATGTGGGCATCACTGGCTGGCTAGCATTTATTGTCCTTGAGAAGCTGGTGTGACTTTCCTTCTTGAACCACTGCAGTCCATGTGCCGTAGGTAAAACCACAGTGCCCTAAGGATGCAATTCCAGGATTTTGACCCAACAACAGTAAAAGAACAGCAATATATTTCCAAGTCAAGATAGTGAGTTACTTGGAGGTGCATTCATGTTTCTGTTATATCTGTTTCCCTTCTCCTTCTGGATGAAGTGGTAGTGGATTTGGAAGGTGCTGTCGAAGGATTTTTGGTGAATTTCTGCAATGCTTATGGACAGTTCACACTGCTGCTACTAAGTGTTGGTGGTGGAGGGAGTGGATGCTTGTGGATGTGGTACCAATCAAGCAGGCTGCTTTGTTCTGGATGGTGTCTAGCTTCTTGAGTGTTGCTGGGGCGGAACCCATCCAGGCAAGTGGAGCGTATTCCATCACACTCCTGACTTGTGTCTTGTAGATGACGGATAGGCTTTGGGGAGTCAGGAGGTGAGTTACTCACTACAGTATTCCTAGCTTCCAGTCTGCTCGTGTAGCTACTGTGTTTATGTGTCCAGTTGAGTTTCTGGTCAAAAGTAACTCCCAGGAAGTTGATAGTGTGGGATTCAGTGATGGTAAGGGGTGGTGTTTTTGCTGATGGTCATAGCCTTGCATTTTGTGTGGCATTACTATTACTTGCCACTTGTCAGCCCAAACCTGGATATTGTCTAGATCTTGTTGCATTCAAACATGGACTGCTTCAGTATCTGAGCAGTCACAAATGGTGCTGAACATTGTGCAATCATCAGTGAACATCCCCATTTCTGACTTTATGATGGAAGGAAGGTCATTGATGAAACAGCTGAAGATGCTCAGGCCTAGAATACTACCCTGAGGAGCTGAGATGACTGACCTCTAACAACTGCAACCAATTCCCTATGTGCCAGTGCGAATCCAACTGGTGAGAGTTTGCCCCCGATACCCATTCATTCCAATTTTGCTTTGGCAAACTCAGTCTTGATGTCAAGGGCTGTCATTTTCACCTCACCTCCTGAATTCAGCTCTTTTGTCCATGTTTGAACTAAGGCTGTAATGAGTGGCCCTGGTAGAACCCAAAATGGGCATCACTGAGCAGGCTATTGCTGAGCAGGTGCTGCTTGATAGCTCTGTTGACAACACCTTCCATCACTTTACTGGTGATCAAGAGTAGACTGATTGGGCAGTAATTGACTAGGGCTGGGTTTGTCCTGCTTTTTGTGTATGGGACATACTTGGGCGATTTTTCATATGGTCAGGTGGTTGGCAGTGGCGTAACTATACTGGAAACAAAAACAAAAACAGAAGTTGCTGGAAAAATCTAGCAGGTCTGGCGGCATCTGTGAAGAGTTAATGTTTTGGGTCTGGTGATGTTCCTTAAAACTCTGAACTTTACCAACAAATTGTTTTTGTTTGTGATTTACAGCATCTGCAGTTCTTTCGGGTCGTAACTATACCGGAACAGCTTGACATAGGGGAACAGCATGTTTTGGAACACAAGTCTTCAGCACTATTGCCAGAATGTTGGCAGAGCCCATAATCTTTACATCGTCCACTGCCTCCAACCATTTCTTGATATCACTTGGAGTGAATTGAATTGGCTGAAGACTACTGTCTACAAGACTATAAATCAAGAGTTGGAAAATGGGATGTGACTGGAATACTGCATAGCTGGCAGAAATAACCTCATTCAGGTGTTAAATTTTAATGATTCTAGTTGGATTTAACGAATCAGAACTGGGGATGTAGCCTGCATTGAAAAGATATCAGAAAGTTTGGACATAAACTTGGGTTGGTTAATGTTAGTTCCTTGAAGAGAAAATGAGGTCTGCAGATGCTGGAGATCAGAGATGGAAATGTGTTGCTGGAGAAGCGCAGCAGGTCAGGCAGCATCTAGGGAACAGGAGAATCGACGTTTCGGGCATTAGCCCTTCTTCAGGAATGAGGAAAGTTTGTCCAGCAGGCTAAGATAAAAGATAGGGAGGAGGGACTTGGGGGAGGGGCATCGGAAATGTGATAGGTGGAAAAAGGTCAAGGGGAGGGTGATAGGACAGATTGGGGTGGGGGCGGAGAGGTCGGGAAGAAGATTCTATCAGGACATAGTGATCAAAAATGGTGTGTTTTGGCTTGTGCATGAGATGAATTTTCATAGACCAGCTGCCATATCTCACGAGGGTAGCAATCTAATCTCATTTTCACTGTCTTATCAATATAGTCAAGACTGCTTAAACAGGAGGTGCAAGACTTGCGCCCACACCTCCCCTCTCACCTCCCTCCAAGGCCCCAAAGGAAACTTCCATATCCGCCACAGATTCACCTGTACCTCCACACATATCATCTATTGCATCCCCTGTACCCGATGTGGCCTCCTCTATATTGGGGAGACAGCCCGCCTACTTGCGGA
>NC_057715.1:2621919-2631006 GCF_004010195.1 Chiloscyllium plagiosum | reverse complement strand
ATCTTAGCCTGCTGGACAAACTTTCCTCACTCCTGAAGAAGGGGTAATGCCCGAAACGTCGATTCTCCTGTTCCCTAGATGCTGCCTGACCTGCTGCGCTTCTCCAGCAACACATTTCCATCATCTAATGTTAGTTCCTAATTTACATTGTTTTCTTTTAAATAGTATTTAGTGCACACAAACAGCCATCACGGTGCCCTGTACCAAGCAAGGCGTTTGGGTCTTCCATTTATTTTTCAATTTAAAAACAGTATCACTTGATCTCTACTTTTGCACAGTTCTACATTATTCTTTTCAAACCTCTAATTCCTACAAAGGACTTGTTAATTTTCGAAGGAATGTTTGACGTTGGTGCATTGTCATCTAAGGTACAGAAACAACATCAAGGCCTACATATCAGATGTGAACATACAAGTCAAGTACATCACAACAAAACTGATGAGCAACAGGACCACATGAAATCACTAGTTTCAAAACAGATGGAAATAGGGTTCGTTCCCTGCACAGGCATTGAGCCCAATATCTGTTTCAGTCGGGTTTCCGGGAGCATTAAACTGCCTAATCACTGTGCAGCACATTTAATTGGACCTTCAGTGCCTGTTTTTCTCCTGACAAGTTGCTCATCGGTCACAATGCACTAAGCTCAACATGTCTGCTTCCAACTTCCAGGTTTCCTGGTTAATTCTGAGATGCTACTTTTGTTTCAGCTTGATAAATTCTAGTTTAAAAAAGCAAATACACTGAAGACAATACAGTCAAATATAGACTCTGGCTGTGGCATAAAAGCAGCACCACAGCAGCTAATTTTATTTAAGTTGAAAACAATTGTCAGTGGCCAGTGTTCAAACCAGGCTCCAGGGATAAGTGGCCTGCTCCTACATATCTGCCAGATTACCAGTCAGCTTTGAATTATTGAACAGAGCTATTTTATTGAAAATTTCCTAAGCTCTCTGAATCATGAAAATTCTGGTTAGAGTAAACAGCATGTCTGGACATCCCGCTACCTCAGTTTTTCTAAATGAGTACAGTGTGATGCAAACAGCATGAGTTCAAGTTTAAGGTTACCATGAAGGACTCTCCTTCTCAACCTCTTTTCTCGCCTGAGGTCTGGTAGCCCTCAGTTAAAGCGCTTCTCTCTAATGAGAGAGCAGTCTATGGTCTGGTAAGACTATGGTGACACAATACCAATGCAGTACCACATGGCAAATACTTGCTGGTACTACTCTGAAGACAGAGTCACTGGAGCATCTTGCAGGACAGTAAAGAAGTGACTCTTTATTGTTGTCAGTGTTCTGTATCTTCTTTGTTTCAGTAAGATCACCTCTCAGAGGTTTTGGAACTCTCTTTCCCCAGAGAGATGAGGAAATTAGGTCATTGAATACGTTTGAGGCAGAGGTAGATTCTTGATTCGTACGGGAATCAGAGGTTATCAGAGACAAACTGGAATCTGGATTTGAGACCACAATCAGATCAGTCACAATCTTCTGAACTCCAATTGATGCAGGCCCAACTTGACCAAACTTTTCTCATATGATAACCTACTCCCCCCCACCTCCAACCAAACTCTTCTTAGATATAAGTAAAATAAACCTTTCCTGAATTGCTTCTAATGCAATTATATGCTCTTTTAATAAAGGAACTGAAACTATAGATGTGGCCTCACCAACATACTATATAAATATAGCAAATCATTTCTACTTCCATATTCTATTCTTCTTAAAATAAACAACATTCTATTTGCTTTCCTAATCACATTTAGTAGCTGGATAGTGACTTTTTGTGATCCATGTACCAGCACACCAAGAACCCCCTCTGTGTTAGAATTCTGTAATCTCTCTCCATTTATATAATATGCTGCCTTTCTATTCTTCCTGCCAAATTGGACACATTTTCCTACATTATATTCCATCTCAAATATTGCTTTCCAAATCAATTAACCTATGTCCCTTCATAGACACCTTATGTCTTCCTCACAATTTATTTACCTACCTAATTTTGTGTCACCAGTAAATTCATCAATGATACATTTTGTTCCTTCATCCAAGGCTTTTCTATGTCTTGGAAATAACCGAGGCTCCAATCTTATGGTGCAATTCTTGTCATATGCTGTCAGCTGAAAAATTATGCCCACGAGTCCCCAATCCTCTATCTGTGGTAATTTGCAACATCTTGACCATTAGCTCTTATTTAGAATAAATTCAAAAATCATGCAAACTGTTGGACTTTCACCCAGTGGTGCGCGATTTTTGACTTTGTCCACCCCAGTCCAACATTGGCACCTCCACATCTTATTTATCTTGTATATGTTAATGTGGTATTTTGTCAAATGCTTTCTGGAATCTAAGTACACTACATCCATTGGATCCTTGCTTTTTTAATCTCTGTTGCTTGTTACTTCTTCTTTCCTCAAAGAACTCTATTAAATTAGTCAAACATGATTAGGCTAACCAGCTTATACTTTTCTGCTTTCCATCTCTCTCCTATCTTGAATAGAGGAATCAGATGTGGCCTTGCCAGAATTTAAGGAAGTTTGGAAAATTTAAATCAATGAATCGTGAACAGTCACTTCTTGTAACATTCTAGGATGCAGTCCATCTGGCTCAGGGAACTTGTCACATTTTAGTTCAAATAATGTTCTCAGCACCATTTCCATAGATAGTAACTATTTCAAGTCTGTCGCTCACTTTCATATTTTAATTCACAATCATTTCTGGGATATTATTTGTATCTACTACAGTGAAGGCAGTTTTGAAAGTGTGTTCAGTTGCCAATTCTGTATTTTCTCAGATTCTCTTTCGTGAATGAACACTCACTTCACCTACTCTTTTCCATTTTAAAGAACATGTAGAAACTCTGAATATCTATTTTTATTTTTCTAGCTAGCTTTCTCTCATTGTCTGATATCTCCCTTCTTATTAATCTTTTAGTCAGTCTTTATTGTTCTTTATATTCTTCCAATCCTCTGGCTTGCCACTCTCCTTTGTGGAACACATACTTTTTCTTTGAGTTTGATAATCTGCCTCACTGACGTGACCTATTCTCCAGAAAATAGATTAAACAACCTTGACAATGTTTCATTGATGTGCTTACTGGAATGCTGCTCTAAGTGTGAATATCCTATTCCCAGCCTTGTTTTTTAATGGCTGGCACTTTGCCCAACTGACCTGCTCTTTGGCACTGACACTGTAACTAAACCATCCTTTAGTTATCCTGTAAAGAATCAGAGGTATAGATAAGGTTGCATATCTCTCCACCACTGTTACAAATGATTGGCACTGTATCTTTTCACCGGTTCTGTAAAGGATTGGTGCTGTGTAGAAGCCATCAACTTTATTCACCTTAGCTGCTTTGTGAGAGATTATAAACACAGATAAGGCTGCAAGTACACTCGCCTTCTTTGTGAGGGACTGCCAGTGTCCCCAATTGCTTGTCTATGAGGGATAATATGTGCAGAAATCTGTCATGCCCAGTCACCTGCTCAGTGCAGGACTGCTGTTGGGGAGAAACATGCATCCCCATTGATCTGCTCTAGTTACTGTCAACTCTGCATGGGAATCTAAATTTCTCTTCAACTTTATAATAACAAACCAAAAATGAATCCTCAGCAGATTTAGGTTGTAAAAGAATGAAACGAGTAAAAGTTGTATGTGGGTCACAGGGCGCAATGCTAAATTTATTTGAATTTGCCTTATGAACTCAGAACAGTACTTCACTTTGGTCAAGGACAATCATTAATATATTTATATTATTCTGGTTACTTGCTATTTAACAATTAATTGTTTACAAATTATAAAAATAGTGCATAACCTTGAATGAAAAAATGACATGAGTTTAATCACATATCTCACCACTCTTTCCTATTCGGTTTTTAATAAAATTTTTCTGAATATTGTCCATGTAAAAATGTTGCTAACCTTTTTATAATGAGCACTTGAGAACTAACAGTTACAATGCTAAAACTGTAGCTCATTTATTTCAATTTGAACATATTTATTTGTACAGGCCTTTTTATGTTTCTGTGTTGAAGTTGCAAATTTCCGAACAGGTAATTACTCACATTCACTGTTGACTAAAACCTTTCAACCAGTTGGTATTGGTAATAATATCTATGTATTTTCTCATTCTACCTCAAAATAATTTCCATTTCTTTCTCTCCTATTAAAACAAGTAAATAAATAATTTGCATCTGAAGAAAAAATTCAATTTGCTTTCATGCTACTCCTTTGCTTTTTTGTTATTCATTCATGGGATGAGGGCAGCATTGGCCGGGCCAGCATTTATTGCCCAGGGGGCAGTAAATAGTCAACCACATTGCTGTGGGTCTGGAGTCACATGTAGGCCAGATCAGGTAAGGATGGCAGTTTCTTTCCCTAAAGGGTATTAGTGAACTAAATGGGGTTTTCCAACAATCGACAATGGATTCACTGTCATCATTAGACCCTTAATTCCAGATTTTACTGAGTTCAAATTACACCATCTGCCGTGGTAGGATTCAAACTCGTGTCCCAGGACATTACTTGGGTTTCTGGATTAAAAGTCTAGTGATAATATCCTTCCTTGATAATTGGCTATCTAATAATAATAATAATAATTGCTATTGGCTGTGGTTTCAGTCAAATCAAAACATCAAATAAATTAACTCAGATCTAAATTATCTTGCAGAGGTATCACTGAGAACAATAACTATTATTCTTGGTAGCTAACAGTAAAACAGTCTTTTGTTATACTGACATTTATCATGTATGAATCTCAGTTTTATCAGTCAAAAGTATCTGTTAGCATTACACATTCTGTCTGTCCCAAACAGGTTTTGAAAATTCTTGGAAACAAATGTCAGTAAGTTACTTGAACACAATAGCTTGATTAATGAGAAATAAGTTAACATTGCAGTCAGGGAACTTTGAATAAAAATGACATTAAACACAATTTCCTAGATCTTCCACTTGTTGGACTCTGCAACGTTCTACAGCAAAAGGATAACGAACAGGCACTGGGGAGACAGGAGGTAAATTACTTGCTGCCGAATTCTTAGCTTCACACTGACTGTTGTAGCCACAGTATGTATAAGCTTGGTCGGTTTAGTTTCCTGTCAATGGTAACCCCAGAGATGTTGACAGTGGCAGATTTAGTGATGGCAAAGCCATTGAATTTCAAGAGATGGTGGTTGGACTCTCTCTTGCTGGACATGGTCATTGTTTGGCAATTGTGTGTCATGAATGTCATTAGCAACTGATCAGCCCAAACCTGATCCAGGTTTCAGCTGCATTTGAACATGGATTGCTTCAGTATCTGAGGAGTCGTGAATAGTGCTGAACATTGTGCAGTCAGCAAGTATCACTACTTCTGACCTTATTATGGAGGGAAAGTCGTTGAGGGAGGAGCTGAAGATGGTTGGACCTTTGACACTCCCCTGGGGAACTCCTGCACAAATGTCCTGGAGTTGAGATGACTAACCTCCAAACACCACAACCAACTTTCGCTATGCCAGGTAGGACACATGCAGCAGAGAGTTGACTCCTGATTCCAGTTTTGTTAGAACGATTGTCATATCAAGGGCTGTCACTGTCACCTCACTCTTTCGTCCATTTTTGCTGTAATGAGGTCAGAATCTGAGTGACCCTACCTGAAACCAAACTGAATATCTTTATGCAGGTTGTTCCTTTGCAAATGCATTTATTAGCACCCCTTATATCACACTCAAGAATAGAATGATAGAGTAATAATTGGCTACATTGCCTTTGTCCTGCTTTTTGTGTACTGGATGTACCTGAGCAATTTTCACCTTTTTGGGTTGGTGCCAGTGTTGTAGATGTTCTGGAACCACTTGTATATGGGTGGGGCTGGTTCTGCAGTATAAATTCATCTAGGGCCAAAGGGCCTGTACTGCGCTGTATTCTTCTAAATGTTCAGTGCTATTGTGTTAATGTTATTAGGGTCTTTGTCTTTGTGGTATTCAATGTCAGGTGCTGTATCCAGTTTCATTCCTTCTTAGATTTTGCAATGGTTTAATGGGCCATTTCAGTGGACAGTTAGAATCAACCACAGAGTTGTGGATGTGGATTCACATGCAGGCCTGGCCAGGCAAGGGTGATAGGTTTCCTGCCCGAAAGGACATATGCTTACTCGATGGGGTTTTATGACAATTGGCATTTGGCTAGCTTTTAATTTCAATTTTGTTTTTTCAAATTACTTTTGAACCCATGTCCCCAGAACTTTGACCTGTTCCAGATAAATTATAACATTATTTTTCTATTAAATTCAAACTTCACCATCTCCAAATGGGATTCAAACCTATGTATCCAGAACATTAGCCTGGAGTTTTGGAGTATTAGTTCACTGGTATTACAACTACATTACTGCTTCCCTCTTATTGCTGGGATAGTTATCCAGGAAATTGGAGACAGAAAAATCCTAGTTTAATGCCAGTGTAACCACAGAACTGGCAGTCCCTACTAATCACACACACTACCCATGACTCCCCCTCAATATCCCCTGATTTCCCACAACCTGAGTGAACTCCACTACCCTAACTTCCCTCAACCCAACCCAACTAACCCTAGCCCGGACCTGACCAGCCCCCAACACAACCTGACACCCTCCAATCTGACTAACCCTTTTGAACTAAGGTGACTCTCCCTTGGCCTAACTACCACCATATCCAGTTGCCCAGTTAACTCACACATGCTAGACCCTCACACACTTGCCTTTGCTCATAGGAATTTCAAAGATGCCTTTGGGGCAAATATGTTCACTACTTACTGGAATACAGCAGCTAGGGAAAATGATGATACAGTGATATTAGTGATATTAGTCCCAATCTAAAACTCAACCGACTTGGGTTCAAATCCCACCATAGTGGCTGATGAAGTTTAAATTAAAATTAATAAAATGTGAAAAATAAAGGTAGTGTCTGTAATAGTGACCATGATGACTATTATCAATTTACTTCATTAGTGTCCTTCACAGAAGGAAGGACATTGTCCTTAACTGTCTAGTCTATATTTGACTCCAGAGACAAAGCAATGTATTTGACTTTTAACTGCTCCCTAAAATAGCTTTGGACACCAACCAGTTCAAGGGCAATTAGGGATGTGCAACAAATGCTAGCCATTCCAGCAATGCTCACATCTCATGAAAGAATAAAAAGAGACATGTTATAGTGAGAACTCTCAGTGTTGTTTATTCATTGGAAGATCTCTTGGAAAAACCAGACAGAACAGCAAGTGAGTACTTATTTCTGTCTGATTGTGGTTGTAAATGGGGTTTCTAATCCTGATCAGAACATTGGAGCTAATGTTTCCAGTTTTATTCTGATAAACCATACAGTAATTAACTTTGCGATTACCATTCGGTTGACTCACTGTAGTCGCAGTATAAACGTGAAGTTAAAGATTATGAATGTATATCTTCTTGGAATAGAATTTTCCTAGAGCCAAGTAAATTAATTTTGTTTTGCTCTGATAGTACTTCAATAGTTGCAAATAACACAGAAAAGACAGGATAGCCATGGCATCTGCACTTAAGCCCTCTTGGGTGTCTATTGTGTTTACTGCTGTGTTGATGCCTCCTAAAACAGTTGTTCTAATTTGACACAGACTCATCTCAGAGGAGCTGGTGTCAAATTAATCTTCCTGTCATCAGTCTCTTTTCCCCAAAAGATTCCAAACTGCATCCATTTTCAAGTCCCTAATCAACAATTGGCAGGACTGAAGCCAAGTGTACTTCTGCCCACACAGCAGCACTGCAAGCAACGCCGGCTGCTCGTACAATTTTGAACAGAGCAGCCGGTTGCTTTCAGCAGAAATGCTTCTGGGGGCAACATCATGCTGTTAGCCTGGAGATTCAGGCAGCTCTGCAACTGCGCAAGTTAAAGAACGACAGAAGGAACAACAAATGGCTGCAATTAGCATTTGCCCTGTTTTTGCAGCAGAATTCTATCTCCATGGCAACTACACTAGCCAGACAGGACCCTAGCTGAGACATGGGTAGTTCTCAGGCTTCATGGTTTGCACAATCCTGATGTATGAACTGATAATGTTGTGATACAACTCATAATAGAGATGTGGTCATTCACGCTCTGCTTACAGCAACTCCAATCGGTTTTCAAGGAGCCATAAAATGAGGCAGAGAGATGTTAATTGTTATGACTGGGAGCAATTTGATACCCCTATCACATCTGTTGCATGAACACAGAGTAGGCTTGGCATTTAGCCAGTGTGCCTGATGTACAGCTCTACACAAAATGCAAATTTGTATTCAGGTGGCGTGCCTTTGTTCAAGCTAGTTTGGGGAGAGGGAGGAATTGATATTAAAGAGGCAAAGTCACAAAAGCAACTGCTAGCAGTGACACAATTAGCTTGATGTATGTGGGTGGGCAATGGCCTTCATGGCAAGTAAAGATAAGAGCAGAGTACAATTTAATTATCCTGAAGCAAAGGCAGCAATCAATTTGAAATGAAATTCAATTATTCACAAATATTTTCCTGGGATTTTGAAAATAGAAAGCTCCAGAAATGTACAAGAATGTGGTATTCAACTCCAAACTACAATCTGAAATTTAAGGGATGTGACATTCTTCAACATCATAGACATCTAGAGTCATAGAGATGTACAGCATGGAAACAGACCCTACGGTCCAACTCGTCCATGCCGATCAGATATCCCAACCCAATCTAGTCCCACCTGCCAGCATGCGGCCCATATCCCTCCAAACCCTTCCTATTCATATACCCATCCAAATGCCTCTTAAATGTTGCAATTGTACCAGTCTTCACCACTTCTCTGGCAGCTCATTCCATACATGTACCGCCCTCTGCGTGAAAAAATTGCCCCGTAGGTCTCTTTTATATCTTTCCCCTCTCACCCTAAACCTATGCCCTCTAGTTGTGGACTCCCTGACCCCAGGGAAAAGACTTTATCTATTTACCCTCTCCATGCCACTCATAATTTTGTAAACCTCTGTAAGTTCACCCCTCAGCCTCCAACGCTCCAGGGAAAACAGCCCCAGCCTGTTCAGCCTCTCCCTATAGCTCAAATCCTCCAACCCTGGCAACATCCTTGTAAATCTTTTCTGAACCCTTTCGAGTT